>NC_134568.1:250138766-250438766 GCF_050947875.1 Dermacentor variabilis
AAGAAAAAAAAACAATTTTCGTTGCATAACCATTTTGAATGTTGCTTCCCTGCTGCTGCCAGAGGTTGAGGATATTCACGACATTGATGAGGTCTGCCAGCACTGCTTTACGCGCCTCAAGGAAATCCTGTCTTCATCTAGTGACACCCGCGATGAAGCAGACAAGGCATTCCTTCAGGAAGAAGAAGTGATTGATGACATGAACAGGTACATCCACTTTTCCTTTGATGTTTCACCATTGAAGCCACCGTCTTCCATTCCCAAACACAGCAGACGATCTTACGGAAAGAGAAAACGGGCTGAGAGTGAAAGTGTCGTGGTGACGAAGATATGCTCAACTATGAGCGCTGCATACGGAAGCGTCAGTACACTTGAGCTGTCTGTGACAGAATGTCGTACGTGCAATTGCTGGTTAAACAGCTTGAAGCAAGTGTACAAGGCTTCAAGGTCCTATCAAGAGCAACTCCTCTTAACAATCGTGCCACCAGAAGTTGAAAATAAATGCAATTTCAAGAGGCAATCCCAGCTGTCGCAATGTACGTGCTCAGAAAGGCTCGAAATTCACATGAGAAGCATGGAATGTGGTCAGAGTCTTATCCATACACGAGCTCAAGCTTAAGCCTAATGGATCTACAAGGTGTGCTTGACTACTTCACCAAGTACGAACTTGGGTGCTCTCGGCAGAGCCCAAACAAGAAGGATGTTGTATCAGTCATCACATACGGCCAGAGAGAGTATGTCTCAAAGCGGTTTATGACATATTCTATATGCGAGACGTTCCAGATGTTCAAAGCGGGTCACCCCAAAAGTGCCATTGCCCTGTCAAAGTTTTACAACCTGCGTCCAAAATGGGTGCTGCTCGCACCGCATCAAGAGCTTTGCATTTATTGTGCTAATGCCAACCTTTGTGGCTCCACACTTGAGAATGTAACCAGCATGGAAATCTCATTGGAAGGCATGAAAGCACTGTGCCTTTGTAGCACCACAACCACAGATTGTATGTTAGGCTAAGCCTCACTTTGTATGTTGAAAGCCTCACTTTCGCCAGTCTGGGAATGTTCAACAAGGATGAAGTCTCATATGCTGCCTGGGAAAGCGGTGACCTGATCAGGTAGACATTGTCTCCAAACCATTTTGTGAAAGTGCTCGGCAAATGGGTGACCAAATGGATTCCTCATGAATACATACGCTGCACTCAGACCGTGGCTATTCAAGAGGCAAAGAAGTGTGAGCAGCGTGCAAGTGTTGTTCTGCATTTTGATTTTGCAAAAAACTGGACGATTCTTCTCTCAAGTGAAACACAATCGTACCATTGGCACAAGAAACAAATCTCCATTTTCACCTGTGTTGCCACAATAAGGAAAGCAACGCACAGCTTTGCTGTCATAGGCGACGACATGCATCACGATGCAGCGCATGCCCGCTACGCCCTAGGTGCTATGCCCTAGGTGTTACCCCCTAGGTGCTACCCCCTAGGTGCATGAAGTGTTAGATGAAAAAGTACCCACATACTGTCATGTAACATACGTCAGTGATGGGGCAGCGAGCCATTTTTAAGATAGGTACCAACTGTATGAGTTATGCCACTCTAAATATATGTCCGCGAGGTGGATATTTTCCACTACCGTGCATGGGAAGAATGCCTGCGACGGTGCGGGTGGACTGCTTATGCACCAAGCTTCCTTGCACAACCTGAGGTCTGGAAGCGCTGCCTTGATTCAGTTGGCACACGAGATGGTCTCCCATCTTAGTGGCAACCTCAAGAATGTGGCCCTGCTTCATATGCCTGCTGCAGCCATTGAGGAGCTATCGTTAGCAGAAGTCTGCAGTGGTCAGCGCACTGTCCGTTGCAAGAACTGCCGCTAGCCAGCTGATGGTGATTAAACCCTTTTAAACACTAACTGCAGGGGACAAACACTAAATTTGTTTGAGCACCCAAACCCAACTAGTGTTCAGTTTGTTCTCTCTCGCGTCCCAGAAAACAATGCAGAAAACATGTTCTCTGTTCTTGCCACAATAAAAAACCCAGGTAAACCTTCCTTCGTTTGCGGCAACCATTGCCTTTTAGTTTTTTAAAAGAGCGAATGTTAACTGGAACGAGTCATCACGGCACTAAAGCTAGCATGCTCAACATGGGCCACTTTGGCTCGCTATATGTTGTGAATAAAGCAAATAAAGCAAACTGATGGTTGAATTACCCACCATCAGTTTCAATACCAAGATATAAAATTCTCTGAAAAGGGACCTTGTGCCTTAATAAAACATGAGTTAATCCAGCCCACCTTTGATTTGACTTTTTGTTCGAGAAAACGAAAAGGTTCCCACACTTATTTGGAGACTTCCTTTCAAGTCAAACTTTGGAAAAGTCTAGCCAATTTTTCATGTCCTGCTGCAGTTGAATTGACAGAACCTGAGTGCAAGATTTTCCAGTAATAACTCTGGTGAGAGTATAAAGCATGCAGGTTCAAATGGCAACAACACATTCTGTGCTGATGCTTTACCATTTTTGGGAAGAATGACAACTTGCAGAAGCTGTGACAGAAAGATTAGTAAATTAATATTTTAAAAGTTAGGCAGTTTCCTTTACATTTTAGAAACATTATGATGCAGGACACTATAGACGGGGCATATTTAAAATTGAATAAATCAGATAAAATACGAAAACTTGTGCCAATGTTTCAATGATGCAAGCCCTTTCTTTGCAGCTTGAAAAAAAGAGCAAGCACAAGATAATCTCACCTGTTCTCGTGACACTTCAATGGGTTCCTTGAAGACAATCCAAGTGACGCTCTCATAACAAGGTGGTGTAGTCAGGGAGCCTTCATACGTCCAATATGAACCATTGGCTGGGAACAGATAAAATTAAATTGAGGTGTCAACAGCAAGGCACAAAGTAAATATAGAACAGACTAGGCCACAAAATAGTATTGTTATGGCCATGATAACTAAGCTGTTGATATAGCTCGTACATTTAAATTACTGCTCAGACCTCAATTAGGGACAAGCAAAGCAAGGCTTACAATATCACAATTCATGTTTTGCACTGTCCTAAGCTGTCGCAAACACACAATTTGGGCTTAATAGCCAACTTCAACAGCTCACCTAATCCTCGAATGGTGGAAATTGAAGCGTCATTTGCAACTTTTAAACAACACAGTGAAAAACTGAACAAGTGCAAAGAGAAAGTTGATGTATGTCAGCAAGTCAAGTACTTGACCGACAAACTTGACGAGCTGGAAAATTGAAGCCGCCGTATTAATATTTTCATCTATAGGCTGACAGAACAAGATAGTGAAACTGCTACTGATCAGAAGCAGGCAATTGTTAATGACAGTCTAAAAGACAAGCTCGGTGTGGATGTTCAATCAATCAAGCATTTTCACTGTAGCAGTAAAAAAAAAAAAAAAAAAAAAAAAAAAAAAAAAAAAAAAACCGTAGGTAACCGAATTCGACCTGTCATTTTGCGCTTTTATAATATCACTGAAAAGATGTCTGTGCTTCAAATCTGTTTTAGGCAGTCATTTATTTGTTTCTGACGATATCTTGGCACCTGCTCACCCGTGAACAGGGTGTACTGATTCGTCAGGCCCAGACTGAAACACTCCCTACACCAGCGCAAATGCACCTCCTCTGCGGCCTCTTACCTGAAGATCCCCCACCCTGCCGATACTGTGGCGAACACTCGAACACATCCCATATCCTCTGGTCCTGTGGACCACCCCCATTTCACCTGCCTGTCCCTATAAATCTTCCCCCTAAACCCCATGCTGGGTGGCTGAGAGAAGCAGCCAGCGCCGACGACCAATGGTACCTTACGGCGTTTATCAGTGCTGCACTGAAGAATGCCGCAAGTGAGGCTCTGAACTGAGGGCCTTTCCACCACTCCACCCAACATGAAAATAAGGTTTTTTCTCTCTCTCTCTTGGCACCTGTTGATACCATACACAGTAAGCTTCGGCAATCATGCAAAACAGAAAGAGAAAATGATGATAAATCTACTCTTGTCTACAACATACTCAAAGTAAATGACAAATTGTATGGTTAGGATGAGATGGAAAATTCAAGAGTATTGCCCAAAGAAACATGTCGTGCAGATGCCAGTAAACCTAATGTTACTTGCGCGTGGCAATGTAAATGTACACCTTCATTGGTTGCTAAAAAAGTCTACTGTTGCACCGTTCGAAAGGAAAAAAGAAAATCATGTAACCTTCAATCACTGCTTAAAAATAACACCAGTAAGTTTTGGAAAGTTATCTCCCCTTGTACTACTACTTCTAGTATATCACTGCAAGACGATTCCGGCATCCCCATCAATTGAGAGGACTGTGCAAATGTCTTTAACAATCACTTTTCCGCCATGCTTGCCCAGGAGGATCATTCTAACATGCCTTCAGCGATAGAGCTAGATTGCCCGTTTATGGAACCAATCACCATAACCCCCAACGGTATTTCCAGATTAATTAGCACTCTTAAATTACCATTCTTAAGGTAGCCACGTCCGCTGGTATAGACGGTACAATCTCAAAGATATTAAATCACACTGTCATTCCTTCTAGTGCTATCCTTTGCCGCATCTTTCAACAATCATTATCGTCAGTCGAGGTACCATACGATTGAAAGCTCCGTAAAGTTATTCCTATTTAAATCTGGTAACAAAAGTTCTGTTAACAACTACCATCCCATATCTCTAACAACTGTCTCTGGAAAACTTCTTGAACACACAATTGTATCTAACACTGCACAACACTTACAAAAAAAAAACGGTTTCTTCTTTCCTAACCAACATGGATTTAAAAAAGGTCTTTCATGTGAAACACAATTACTTGAATTTACTAATTTACTAATGACCTTCACACAAGCATGGATGATAATTCCCAGACTGACTCTGTATTCATAGATTCTTTCAAAGGCATTTGACAGTGTTGCGCACAGACGTCTGTTTGCCAAACCATCTTGCCTTAACCTCGACTCCCTAACCGTCTGATGGCTTCAAAACTTCTCGTCATTCCATAAACAGTTCACAGTCATTGACAACCACTCTTCTGATACATCTAACATTACGTCCGGAGTACCTCAGGGTAGCATGCTGGGTCCACTTTTCTCACTTTCATAAATGACCTTCACTCAGGTATTTCATCAACAATTCGGTTGTATGTGGATGACTGTTGTACATCGAAAAATTCAAGCACCCCCATTATGACTACACTGCTCTTCAACAAGACCTTGAGTGGTGTTCCTCATGGCAATTGATGTCAAATACACATAAATGCAAGTTTATTACATTTAGTCGTAAACATATCAATTCTTCATTTAACTACACGCTTAATAACCATTCTCTTTCCAGCACATCCTCATATAAGTATCTAGGCGTCCATCTTACACCAACTCTTCCATGGTATGTAAACTCATATCAACACAATTACAGAAAAAGCATTGCAAACACTCGGCTATCTGAAGCGTAATCTTTACAATGCTCTTCAAACTACCAGCAAGCTAGCTTATCAAACATTTGTGGGCCCTCAACTAGAACATGCCGCACCCATTTGGTCACCTTACCAAACTTATCTAATCAATGACTTTGAAGCTATTCAGAACCGAGCATACACTCTAGCGTAACAAACATCAAGATAGCACAAATACTTCCGCTTTTAGAAAAATGTCCAACTATTTCACTACCTTGTCTAGTGCACAAGATAATTCACAGTGAGCATTCATTTTTCTTAAGCTCTTCCATTCCGTTCTTCAAGACGTCTGCATAATGAACATAGCTGACAAAACTAGTGCGTTTAATTCATCTGCCCCGCCACAGGCTATTAAATATTGGAATAGTCTTCCTGACACAATAGCTAATATTGTTAATCCTGTGACTTTTAGACAGGAGTTACTGCACATTTTAAATGTTGATTTTGAATTGATTATGCAAATATGCCATGTGAACGTGTTTTAAATAGAATTAACTGTACATTTACAAATTTCTTACTGTAACCTGAATTGTATAAACTGGATACGGCCTTTATCGCTAAGTGCTGTATAACTTCCATTTCCATTATGGAGAATTTATGTACAGCAAGTTTCCTTGCTCCTTTTCATTGTTTGAACCTTATTGTAGCCTGTGAGCACCTTGAATAAATAAACAAATAATAAGTAAATTGTCCTTGATATACTGTGATCGCTGTGGATAATGTATAACATTCACATAAAAAGAAAAATACAATATGTGCAGAAATCAAGGCAATACTGCCAACATTCGTGGACTTGCCAGTGAGCTAAAAGCAACAATTGCATCTGCCCGCTTTACCTTCTTTTCAACTACGCTAACAACTTTCATGACACAAAAACTGCAAAAATTTCGGCACTATCTCTCCCGGCCTGAAAGTTCCATTATCCACTTAGAAAAGGATGGTGAAGTTGCTGACAACACACCCACAATCGCAAATGCCTTCAATGTGTATTTTCAATCTGTTTTCACATCCTCTACTGTACCTAGAGAGCAGGGAAGCGCTTAACGTCTCAACTAACAATGACACAAATAGAGTTCATGGAACCAGGAATTTTGAACCTGCTGCTGCAAATGGATGTTACAAAATCTCCAAGACCCAACAAGATTTCTAACACGATCCAAATGCATTATGCGGAACAAGTAATGCCTTTTATTTATAAAATTTTCACAGCATCTCTTCAAACCTCTACCCTGCCAAAAGACTGTCTGCGTGCAAAAATTATCCCTATCCATAAAGGTGACAGCAAATTATGCGTAAACACCTACAGGCCCATTTCGCTAACCAGTTGTTGCTGTAAGCACATGGAACATATTATCAAGAAAGCTATTATGGCCAACCTCGAAGAAAACAAATAATTGTAATTCAAGCAACACAGTTTCCCCAAAGGTGTTTCCACTGTGACGTAACTTCTAGAAATAACACTTTACTTTGCGACTGTAATTAACTTTAGACTTCAAG
The DNA here is from genome assembly GCF_050947875.1 of Dermacentor variabilis. Classification (NCBI taxonomy): domain Eukaryota; kingdom Metazoa; phylum Arthropoda; class Arachnida; order Ixodida; family Ixodidae; genus Dermacentor; species Dermacentor variabilis. The sequence continues at coordinate 250,145,726 of NC_134568.1, forward strand.
CTGATGGCAATATTCACCCACTTTTTGAAGGCATTTGACGGGGCATTAGAAGTTAACAAGCTTAGAGCCATCGGAATAGAAGAAAGTGATATCATGAATGAATGCATGTTTCTAACTGCAGGCAGTATGTTAATGTAGGTGAGGTAGAATCTGAAATGTTTGGAAGTCTTTTTGGCTGTTCCACAGGGTTCTGTGCTAGGTTCCATTTTATTTTTAATATACATAAATGAAGAAATGTCATGCACCTTCATGTTAAGCCAGGTAACACTAAAACATTCGCAGATGACTGCGTCATATACACAGCAGTGCGAACATGGGCAACACAATCAAAATTAAATTCGTCTTTGCTTAATATCTCCACATGGTGCTAGGAATGGGGTGTAGATGCAAACTTAAGCAAGGCTTCTTGCATGTCAATAACACATACAAAAAAAAAGCAATTAGACTTCCCTTATAACATCATGGGATCAATTGATCAAGGGATCTGCACAGGATCATAAGTAATTGTGAGTAATAATAACAAAGACATTAAAATGAGACACACACATTAAAGACATGTGCCAAAAGGTGTTCAGACAGTTGGGCTTTCTTCGTATAAAACTAGCAATAGCACCACCGCATGTTAAATTATCAAGTTACAAATCACTCGTGTGTCCAATCCTCAGATACAGCCACTGTGACGTAACTTCTAGAAGTAACACACAACTTTGCGACTGTAATTAACTTTAGACTTCAAGCTGATGGCAATATTCACAGACTTTTTGAAGGCATTTGACGGGGCATTAGAAGTTAACAAGCTTAGAGCCATCGGAATAGAAGAAAGTGATATCATGAATGAACGCATGTTTCTAACTGCAGGCAGTATGTTAATGTAGGTGAGGTAGAATCTGAAACATTGTGCTTTTGGATCAGTAACATTTTGACGCTGCCAGCCAAGTTGAGTCAAGCCAAGCCGAAGAAGTCCACTACTTCTGCTGAAGAGGAATCAGAATGGCAGTTACGTGTCCTCATCGTTGTGATTACTCTGGAATCCACATCAAGCTTATGTGACCAAACATTTATACCCCTGTCACACAGTAAATTCAATGCCATTTCCAATGAATGACATTTGTTACAGTTAATGTCATTATCAACGCACGCTGTTACACGGCGAGAACTAATGTCATTTGAAGATGACAACAGCAATGATAGTAAAAAAGAAAAGAGGCAAAAACAGCGTCAAAAGCACTTTTGTCCAATAATTATTTTCCAATATGATAAATTCCATTGGAATATGCGATCCTTCCTTTCACATTGTGCTTCTGGATCAGTAACATTTTGACGCTGCCAGCCAAGTTGAGTCAAGCCAAGCCGAAGAAGTCCACTACTTCTGCTGAAGAGGAATCAGAATGGCAGTTGCGTGTCCTCATCGTTGTGATGTGCATGTGGGCTCTTAATACCCGCATCGTTGGGGCTTGCCATAGGAAAACACATGCGTGCATTTACGTCAAGTCAATCGAAGTGGCTGTGGCTGACGCTCCAGTGCAACAAACATGACCGCCACAGCCAAACCCAGAGGGCCGTCGAGATACTGGATTGAGAGTAGCTTTCTCTATTTATACACTGAGATGCACTTAAATATCATTACAGTAATATTTAATAAAATCGACAGAACAATAGTTATTTTTGGTTAAACAACAAAAAAGCATGTCCTGGTTGCAAAGCTGATCGGCAGGCTCCGGGTGTCGAGAATACATATTCGGTTCCAAAACAAATGCGAATGAGTTTGGCGAGCTCAATTGTTTTGAAATGTCATTTTCAACGAATGTCATTACATTTTACCGTGTGACAGCAAACAAATGGCATAATGAGCGAATGTCATTCGTTGTAAATGACATTAGACCTGCCATGTGACAGGGGTACTAGGGGTAATCCAAAACAAGGCCCTTCGCTTTGTTTCTCCAGAAGTGAAAGTGTAACTGCACTGTGCAACAACGCCTCCATACAGAATGTGGAAAGCCGCTGACGTATCGCATCTATGAAATTCTTAGAACGCCTTTATCACGACAACATAGCTGTCAACAAAAGTGACTACATCAAACCACCTTAACAACACTCGACGAGAATCAACCATTGAAAATGTATATGGCAGTTTTTATAGAGCTGCGATACTTTCAAATATTCTTTTTTCCCGTCTACCATACAACTCTGGAACAAGCTACCACATGAGTGCATGGTCGTCTTATCCATGGATGCATTCACAGGTAAACTTGAGTTGTTTTCACAGTGTTGTCTCTCCCAAATTGTTTAAACAGCTATCTGACCTTTCATTCACTGTGCAGATACCAATTTTCACGCTTTCATATAGGTAGAGTTGTGGTTGCTTCCTTCCCTGTGAATATATATGTGTGCGTATAATGAATGTGTGTATATATGTATATAGTTTTTTTTTGCATTAATATGTCACTCATTCTCCTTGAAATGTTGCTGTGTCGACATGGCTAATGATGTTGGTGTTTAATAAATGTTTTATTTCATTTTTGTGCATGTTTTGTTTCTACCTGTGTAACTTACCCATTCCTGTATGAGCCTGAGAAGACTAACAGTATGAAATAAATAAATAAACGTGACATGCTCTATTGCTCATTTATGGTGCGATAGTACTAAGGCTTGTCTTCTAATGTGACACTTTTTCCCTGAGAAATGAGCACAGTGATACTGGATAAACGAAACTCGCTTAAACATAAATGCCAGATAAAACCTTGGTTGGCTGCCCATGGGCTCAATGTTTGCAAATCTTAGTTAAACAGAACCCATGTTTTAGTGAACTTCAGTTAAATGGAACTTTAAGCAGAACCACCACCTACATTATCGACATATGAAACAGGAAAAATATGCCAGACATATCAAATGGTGATGCTATAACAAAAAAAATCCAATCCATCAGGCAGTTTTGCAGGAAAGTTTATGCAAATTAAATATGTCAAAGTTGAAACAGTGTTTCCACCATGAGCACCTCACTATAATGATCCTTGAGCATAAAGAGAGCACTCCAGAGTAAGCAGAATCTTGCAGTCAAACTGCCACTACTGCTTCATTCACACTACCAGGAATGAGACCTGAGATGATGCCATTGTTATAAGCTTTGAAGAGATAGTTGAAAATGTAATCGGTGCAGTTCGGGGTGAAGACACAGTCTATTGATGAAGGCATAGGTATTACTGTTCCATTGCACATTACTGTGCCGGACGTGACAGCAAGAGATTCAGTTGAAAGTCTGCAGCATTATTTTGAATGTGTGAACTGTGCAGAGTAATTGGGAATTTTTTTGCACATGAACATAATGTTGCACTAAAGAAGCTGCCAATACTAGAAGCAGAGCATGGTAAAGTCATTTTTCACCACAGTAATATCCAAACATTCAGATGCTCTTTGAATAAAATGATTGTTGGTTATTATTGTGTCCTTCAGTTAAAGGAAACTTCAGATAAACGGACCACATTTTTCTGTCCCTTAGAGTTCCGTTTAAGCGGAGTGTACTGTATATGGGTTTCCTTTATAGCTTTGCGCTACTTTTGGTTCAGTAATTTTTTCTCAATGTTTCAGTAACTATGATTGTGTGCATAAGAAAATTTACACAGATCCCACACCATGTGGGAATCTATGTTAACGCTTCCCATATTTGGTTGCACAATGCATGAGATTAAATGTTTTAAGATATTCACTTCATGTGTATTCCACTTGTATATCACCTGTCCGGCTGTTTATGTCAACGGTCGTGTTTTTGCAGCACTTAAGACACTTTGTGCACTTTGTGACTGTTGAAATACCAAGACACAGTTCCAGATGCACGTATTAAGCGATGCTTGAAATCTTACATCAAATGTTGATGTAGTTGCATCTGTTGATGAAGTATGGCACATTTAATACTGCAATGTTTTTGGTGGCATTATTTTCTTGCCTTGGTTATGGCAGTGGTGAAAGCATGCTCCCATTGTTGTCTTGCTTAGAACTTTTGTTCTCACTATTTGTTCACTTCTAGTGGTGGTGGTGCAACAATGTTTTTTAGCAGCAGCATGACAATGTTTACGCAGTTCAACTTCTTAAGCTGTTTGGGCTCACTTTAGGTTTTGGACCATCATTAGCAGACTAGTGCAGACTCTCCAACACCCAGTGTATTGTAGTAGCACATGTAAAACCATCTGGAGTACAACATACAATATATGGGCCACCTTCTCTGCCTGTTATTCAATGAGGATTAAGGATGCTTTATACTAGTATTGCTGAAACGTGAATTCCAACCAAAATTATTTCAAACATTATTGAGTATTTACCCAAATACCTTTGATCTGCTATTCAAAAGATCAGAACATTCCTTACAACAGTAGATTCAAGTACAGTACAGACCTTCCAGTAAAAACTAGAATAATTAAATTGATTGGTTGATATATACATAACTTAAAGTCAATTTTGATACCTTCATTTCATTGTTCCTCACTTTATCCTTATTTTGTTCTTTTTAAGGCAAACATCATAATTGCTTATACACTGTTACTAAATGCAACCTTTTCTTACCAGGAATCAATGAGTTGATGTCAATATCTTGGTCCAGCGGGCATTTCATTCCCTTGTAAATTACTTTTGACATACAGTCAGTGATCTTTTTCAACTCTTCGTGTTGCTTTCCTTCCTGCAATGAATTAGTCAATGATGAAAGGAACAGTTACTCATGCCCATGCAGACATAACACATTGAAGGCCTAATGTACTGCAAAACCATGGGTCTGATCCTGAGGTCAGAGTTGCTTACATATTTTAGGAAAATAGAATAAATGGCGTAGCAACAGATTAAAAGACCATTAATTCTGAGCATGTCAAAAGTACACTTAGCTATTTCTAGAGAGAACAACGCCAGCCTAAGCTAAGTGAGCAAACAGAAATAAAGTCAACGGATTTGGTTTGGCAAAATGCAGCGATGCTACAACACTTTATGGTATATTCGAAACAGAACAGCGCGGTTTTCATGGGGACAAGCAGGGAGAAACGACACGGACGAGCGCAGACCACTGTTCTTCGTTCCAAGCAATAAACTTCAGTTGCAAGAAAACGGCGCTCGTCCGTGTCGTTTCTCCCTGCTTGTCCCCGCGAAAACCGCACTGTTCTGTTTCGAATATGTCTTACCAACTCGCCCAAAGGTCTGTTTTAACTTTAATGGTATAGCATGCAAGTACCAGAACAATGCCTGTAGCAGATACTAGCATTACTAGAAACTATACTGCTAGAACTACCAGGACTAACATCACTACAAAATTATTTTAACGAAGCACTGTATACATAGCAAAACTACCTAGTTGCAAAGTAATTTTCCTGAGAAAAAAAGACTGTCACAATGTATTTATGTATGCATGTAATGTACATGCCTATCACAAAAAAGTAAAGGCAAGTCTGCTGTTGTAGGCAATGGACAATTGACCTTTATTTTTCTGTGATAGGGCAGTGGTGGTGTTGAACTTTTAGGAAGGGCACTGAAAAATATTTAAATTTTGGTGGAGGGTGTGCAATGCAGAGAAAATCTTATTTTTTGTATCTGTGTACCTTTTGATATGGGGCTTCGGCAAGTTCCTTCAATATGAACCTGTGTGCATCTCACTCAAAAGCAAAACTGGCCTTTATCAAAGAAGACAGTATGGCTTAGAACATTAAAGGAGGAATGCAGACACTTCAGCATTTTTATCTATTAACTTGACATGCTACATGTAAAATACAATTGTTAATATTACAAACTTAAAAACCCTTTCTTTTCCCTTTTTTTTTTAAATGAGCAGTCAGCACACAATGTGCACTGGTAAATACTACCTCAAGTGTGTTAAACTCTGCCACCTTTATGCATTTAACAGCTTTTGCTTCAAAGGACCTTCCTCAAATTTCTGCAGGTCAGAAATGCTATGCTTTAAGTCTAAAGAGTGACAGTGGACTAGTCCACTGTCAAATGCAGCTGCATTTCCAGCTATCCAAATTCTTAAAGTAGCACAAAACACTATTAAGAAATACAGTAATAATACTTGTTTTTATTTTCCAAGTACTACGGCACACAGTAGGCGTTAGGATATAGCAAACAATGATTTAGCACAAATGGTATGAATATTTCCCGAGAAAAAGGTGAACCGAGGGGCTCAATTTATGGTTTGCTACAACCATATGAAGCCGACAAAAAAGAAGCCGGAGAAAGCATAGGAAAAGTTAACTGTGGTTTTAACTGAAATATAGAAATATTAGGCAAAGGAAAATGAAGTTGAACAAAAAGATAATATTGTTATGGTTGATCAGGCACTAGAGATGGCCTGCTTGAAAGAATGAAGGCACTAAGCAATTTCATGAACATAGCTTGATGCACGCCCTTCAGGCCAGTGTTCCCCAGGGGGTTTAAGGTCCATAACATAATTATCTACTTTTTAAGAAAGATATAGAAAGTGCAGGTGGCTTCCAGTAGCAATATGTTATGGTTTGAGTCCAGCTTCGCACAACAGAGGACGTTTTAATGTAATTTTGTGAAAGAAGTATGACGAATCAATTTTTTTTCTACAATGTAAACACCCGTCAAAATGCTTACCTTGAAGAAAACAGCCAGCACAGTCAACCCCTTGTCAGAACAAGCAGCTTCTGATGCCCTGCTATACATGTCAACATTGTAGTGCACCAGATGCAGCTGCGTGAAACAAACAAAGGGCTGTGCAATTAGAAAAATCTGCCTGTAAGTGCTTATATTATACTATTCGACAAAATTCAACTGAGTGAAGTATTTCTTTCATACTGCTAAAATACTTTGAACAATGTAACGGTGATATTCCTCTTGATATCTTCAATCGGCAGATCATGCTGCCACATTTAAAGCACAGCCCACCCACCCACTTACCCCCCCCCCACACACAAGGAGAACAAGCTGACAGGTGGAGACTCAATTCAAAGAAATATGCAGAAATGGGAGAACTTTTCTGAAGGATTGGGTGTTTATTTGAGCAACAAGAAAAAGCGAACATAAGAGAACAAGTAAAGACTCATATCGAGGAGAATACGCTGAAAATCTTCGTACATATTATCAGCGCAAAAAATGACGAGCTGATGAAATGTGCCTCACTCTAGGGGAGAAAGAAGAATGGAGAAGGGAGTGAGTGAATTTTACAAGGGTTGAACCAGCAGGCTTAAGTTGGTAGGCACTACAAATTCCTTGCTATACTCCTGGAACAAAGCAATTAAAACTTGGAGAATTGCACTAAGCGAAATTTTATGACTGCATTACTTTGTTCTGCCTGAAAGTAGAATGCATACAGATAACAAAATAAACAAACTAGTTATTATAACATATAAATTTATAGAAGCCAGAAATACGATTGTTATCACTGTAAATAAATTGTACAATATCAGCCGAGATATACAGGTGTCCTAGCTAACTTTAGCCAGAGTTTAAAAATATGCGAATGCCAAGTAGCTGGACAGAACCAAGATAATGTTTGCCGTTGCTTGGAGATACTCAAATTACTTTTTTCATTCTACCTAATTCCATAATTAGCCTTAATAAATTAATGAACTTCTCAAATATTATAATTAGACGAAAAGTGCCAATGAGAAAATTGTAGAGCGCGACATGAAAAACTCCCGATACAGCTTTCTGTTGCTCAATGTGTGCTACATAAAGTGTTTTTCTGAGCATGAAAGAAGCCTGTGAATACACGCAAAGCGCCACGAGTGGCCAGTCGGGTGGCAATTTTGCGTGAATTTTGTGTACGTGATTTTCTAAGCTTTCCATACACATGCGCATGCACACACATGCGCATGCACACACGTGCACACACATGCACGCACACCCTTCTAAGCTCTCGCATGTATTTCGCCTCCTGTATCCATTACCTATAGGTACTAACAATACCCAGAAAAACCATTAGACTCAAAAACCTTATACTTTCTTTCAGTCATCTTAACATTCTTTGACATTATTAGACCCAGAAGAAGCCAATTATCGCTAGTTCAGTTGCCTCATCTAGGAGCTTTTATGTGCCGCTAGGCTGTACATTCAAATCTGTAGCAGAAGTTTTTAGAATGTATGTAAATATGCGTCATGCAGCACATATGCCATACTTAATCAATTCTAACACACTTTCCTTTTCCCAATAAATTCACTAAAATATGACATGCAGGTCCGAATAGAGTAGAAAACTGAAACTGCCATAAGAGGTGTTCAAATCCCACCCTCCAATATCAATAGACAGCTGCGCTCTGCCATACTGCGGGTGCCAGAAATTCTTGCAAGCTCTGGAAGGTTGTAATCATAGGACGCCACCTATAGCTGGTGTCTGATTGCACCTCCAGTGACCTCAGAGTTTAAAATGTTCTTTTTCCAAGTGAAAACAAATCGCTATTTTTCTCTCTTACCATGTATATTTGGTGAGGCAACAACCAAGGGAATTGCATTTTGCTAAGTATGAAAACCGAGGTGTAGATTACAATTGAGGGCATGGCATTTTTCTTTCCTGGCCATGAGAAATCAGGTGCACATTGCAATTGAGGGAATGTTTGAATCAAGTAAGTGCAGTCTGTCAATTTGCCACGAATGTTAACAGACAGACACCTACCTCGCCTGCGTAGTGTTCTCCATCAATGGTGTGCTCACTGCCAGTCTCACTGCAGGTGCCCCAGTGACTGTGGAACTGCACCATCTGATAGTTGTGATGAAGAGGTCCTCCACGAAGGTCTGAAATTTAAAGCTATAATGTAAACTATATTTCACACGCTTGTACATAAAATATACTCGCAAAGAAAGGCACAACAATAGATACCAAAAAGTCACTTACAGTGAATGGAACACTGCTTGAGACAGAAACTACACAATGAAAGCAATAAAAAGCAATAACTTCTGTGTACTTACTCAGTCTAAGTGGACTAATTGGTCTCTGATTTCCTGAAGTAGAAAAATGTTTGGTGCATAACAATGAGATGTAGTTACCTGTGTGTGAATGAAGAACTACAAAGAATATGAAGTGTGTGGTACTATAAGGAAAACACCCACCAGTCAAGTTGCTATTTCACCCAAATGAGCACACCTTATTTTGTACATGTAGGTCATAGCCTACAATAGAAAAGCATGAAGTACTTGCATGTATGCATAAGTTCAGACAAAAGCCACATACCATGGCAATTGTCAATGAATCTAGATGCCCTGGAGCCACCTGGGCACGCAGTCGGAAATTCGTATGTTGTGGTCCTCTCACAAGACCGACAAACTCCTCAACAAGTTCTGTCAAAAAAACTTTTGATACACTGGAAGCTCTAAAGCATTCCAAAAAAAGTGTTTTACAATAAGGATTTCTCAAACAGGCCGAGTAATAATGGAGATAGCAGCAAACAAAATGTTGCGAGAGAATAGTGCAAGGATGAAAGCTCTTTCCTGCAGCAGAGACTGGTCAAGGAAATGGGAGCGACACATCCTTCTCGATTTCCTCCCATATGGAAGTCAAGAGCTCATATCACATATAGTGCATCACAAGCCCCATCTTTTATTTCTCTCATTTTCTTGCTGTGTGGTGCATTTCTGATGGCAGTATTGCATATTCTGTGTCTCATGGGAATACCCATGTTGTTTATGCTATTGCTGACTATTTGTGTACTGCACCATGTTGTTATCTCTGATATTGCAGAAGGATTGTGATGTGATAGGTTGTCTCTGCAGGTGAGAAGACAGTTAGCACCTAGAAAAATGGTGCGTATGCAAACTTTCATTTGAATTTTTAGCTGTTTTTGCAACATACATAGCCGCAATACTTTGCATACGTGGCCGTCATGTGCACTATGTGATTCATGTGCCAGGTTTGTTTGTTTGCACTGCCCAGACCTTGTGATGCGCCCTTTAACTGTCCTTTTGCCACTCTCGTGAACTGTAAACATCTTTTCCTGACAGTATGGCCTATCGTACATTCCCATGTATCCTTCATGCATTTTATCGTAGCCGAAGGTGAGGATTTGCATTAACACATTTGCATTAAGTAGTTGCAGTAAACAGTAGAACAATAAATAATGTAGTTTCAGTAATCAGAAACTGCTATACACTAAGTATACACAGTATAGAATAGTCGGGAATTGTCAACGTTAGAATGCAAAGTGAATCTCTACAATTTATGTGTTAGTTTTACTTGCTTTATTCCAAAAACACTGTTGTTGATGCCGTTGAATAATTTCAATGGTACTTTACCTGTGTCTGGGTTGGTTTCAGTTGTGTTTTCACTGTTCCTGCCACAGTGCTCTGAATGTATTTGTGCATATCAAGAACAAGTGTCTTTGGTTGGGGGCCCCAATCTTTGTCAAGCCTTCTCGTGGGCTTTTCGCTGGTTCCTCACCATCCTCTTGATGTAGCATAAATTTATTTAGTTCAAATTATACCTATTATCTAAGCAGACTACCTGTATGGCATGTGTTAATGGCAAGAATGGTTGGTTTTATGACTAAATTATCGGCTTGCTTTCACTTTTTCCTATACTGTTTCTGTGTATGCTCCCAAAGAGAACAGAGTTGCACATATGCTTTCCACGCACAGCTCAAAGCACTGCCATTCACAAATAACCATCACATGAAACACAAAAAGTTGACTCAGCATCCACAAAATCTATGACGCACTGGATTCAGTGCTACTGGCAACACCAGCACTTCCAGTTTGCTGCTTGTCGCATTTACTCATGCTGTGCACTTTTGCCTGTTTGCAACATTATTCTAGCTGTAGAATCATCGCCACCGCTCTCCTGTGCCAATCCAGAACTACATATGCACCGTGTTGCTACTCATCACAGAAACATAAATATTTCTCTGAGGCCTTGCCCTGCCTGTGCTGAAATTCAGGACAGAGATGGCCATTAGGAGCATGCTTTATCTAACATTCCGCTTAACGATGGTACTTGGTGCTCCACTGAAAATAGCCCAAAATACACCGTAATATACAACATAAACAACAGGGAGACACAACCAAATGAGACCCCAGGATTCTCATAGAACAAAGGGCAATAGCCCAAAATACACCGTAATATACAACATAAACAACAGGGAGACACAGCCAAATGAGACCCCAGGATTCTCATAGAACAAAGGGCAAAGGCACCATGTATTGGCAGGAAATCCCATGTGCCAAATTGCTTCTGTGGCTTAAGCTGTCTTCAAAATAGAAATGCATAAATTATGATAAATACTACTGTAAATGTAACAGACTTGATCTGTGCAATCAAATAAGCATTATGTGTCCTATTAAAGTAGTAAGAATAGAGAACAAAGTGCTGCAGATTCTTGTAGCAGCCCTTAGCCTGGCTCCTGCAGGCCCAAGAAGCAACTTTGTCATGTGGCAGGGAATATTAAGATGGCAGACTTCTGTGCAACTCTGCTCCTAATAGAGGCATATACAGGAACACTATTTAGTGCCTAATAATTTGCATGCATAGTCTGTATAATTATTTTGCTACGTACCAGTGATCAGAAGGCATAATCTTTCAAGATATAATAAAGGTGAATTTGCAACATAGGTACTAGTGATATAGTGCCACATTTTGACATCAGTATGGAAGAGCATAACCACAAAGCTTTCCTTTGTCTTCTTCCCAGTACGGTCCATATAACACTGGGCAAGTTGGCAAGTCCAATTACCATACTCATACAACCCCAAGCTGATTTTATGCCACATTAATGCTCAATGTAGTAGCCAGAGCCCATGACATAACTGGTTATCATTATAAGTGGCACCATTGCAAATGCAGTGCTGAAAATGACATGTGTCATTTCCAGCACAGGTCACTGACATGTGTGATGCATGAATACACATTGTGAAAGTAGAAGCATTGCTGTGCGATTCTGTTGCTTTCACGTATAGACACAATGTTTGCCAAGCAAAGGCCACACAGTCTTTTTCACAACAGAACACAGAAAAAGAACCATCATCATCAAAAGTGGTGTTCCAGATCACGCAAGCATACCTGACAATCTGTGTCATCACCCTACTACATAGGAACGCGCGAGGGGCAATGGCATATCTTTAACAGCACAAGCCTCTGTGCTTGTTGCTAATGCTAGAAGTGTGTTTCACAAGCGCAAGCCACTTGACTCGCTCATCGATAGCTGTGATGCTTGTATTATTGCATTAATGGAAATGTGGCTACAACATCATGTGCAAGATTGTGAAATCTTTGATTTGTCTATATTTTGTATCTTCTATTGCGACTGCAGTGCTCGCCAAGGCGGAGGTGTACTACTCTCTATTTCAAAGTCCCTGCAGTGTCATCACGTCCACATCCACTGTAACCTGGAAATTGTGTGAGCTTGCATTAATATTGGTCACTGTAAAATTACGATCGTTGTTTGCTACCACACTCCCTTTTATCCATCCACTTTCACTGCTGAGCTTCACGATGTGCTTAACACACTTACTTTGCAGCATCTTTCAAACCCCATCATATTAGTAGGGGATTTCAACTTTCCCAACATATGCTGGACTACTGATCCTCCGGGCTGTTATCCATTTTCTTCATGACGTAATGACTTTCTTTATCTCTGCTTTTTATTTTCCCTAACACAATTAGTATTGGAACCAACTAGGATCTCAGTCAGCGCTGCTAAACTTCTTGACTTAATTTTATGCTCTCATTCTGACATAGTTACCAATGCCTCATGCTTACCAGGCTTAAAGGGCCCCTCACCAGGCCCCATTGCAAATTTTGGTTATATGCTGGAAGTTGTTACATGTTCTCTAGGGAGAATTCTGCCGCAAATTAAGAAAAAATCTGTTCACGAATAGCCGAGATAGAAATATTTCAGTGTCGCGAACCCATGATTTCAGGAGGTGAGCTTAACCACAAACATAGATGCTCTCTCCACTTGCCCTGTCTAGCCTCCGGAAGCGAAATTACTTCCCTGCGTTCTCCCATACCAGACCTCGAGGATCGCGTGATGCATATGTCACGAGCGCAGCACTTCCGCTGACAGCGTCGCGTGCGAGCTGTTGCGATTGTCTCGTTTCGCGCAGCACACGATTTTGAGCGCTGTGCACAAGGGCACCTGACTATCAGTATAAGTCTGTGCTACACGAATACTGAGGCAGACACAAGCGGATCACAAAGCATGATGCTGCGCTGGAACACGGTAGAAAATGACATAGTTTCACTGTCTGCGCACACGAGTGCATGAAGTTCGACTTCAGATATTCAACTTGTGTGTTTTATTATTTCTCTAAGCTTGAATTCGACATATTACACAAATAACAGATGTTGGTTTGAATAATTCTCGAAGTCATGTGTCACTATGAGTGACCTCACAGCGTGAACATGTGTACGTAGGTGCACTAGCACGTGTATGTCATTCTCCAGCTTGGAGCGCGGCGGCTCCGAGACGGGAAAACAGCATTCGGTTTGAAATTTCAGATCTTTCCGCGGCGTGTAGCGATGTAATACTTTGCAGACACAATTGTTATTGCGCATTGTATGCTCTGCGCTTGTCAGCGCAGAGCATTGCATTTAAGCGATCACCTGGGTCTTTCGTTCAACATAATGTCCCGTATTAAAACCAGTTGTTGAAAAAAAGTAATTTATCACTATGATAGGGCAAATTTTGACGCTATTAATATTGAGCTAGCTAACTTTCTTGATCCTTTCCTAAGCCAATTTGATGATTGCACGGTTGATGAGAACTGGATCGCCTTCAAAATTAATATACATGAGCTCATCGATAAGTTTATTCCGTCAAGTGTAATATCACGCAATGTTAAAAAGCCCTGGTTCAACTCCAAGTTAAAAAGGCTTTCCGACCGGAAAAACAAAACAAAAGACGACCGTATCGAATAGCGAATAAAAGTGCACTGGCATCAAAATGGGATGCTTATATGGAAGCAAACAATACCTACACAGAGGCTATAAAACCTGCCAAAAAGGCATTCCAAGTACACACTTTGCCCACAATGCTTGCGAATGACCCAAAAAGTTTTGAAAGATAATTCGGTCACACTGATTGATTCCAGTGGTTCACCGGTACCCGATGATGTATGTCCCCATGTCCTTAATTCTGTATTCTGTAACAACTTTGTTGTATGTACTGACCCTGTGCTTCCAACTCTTGAGGGTTGCAATTACCTAGCTATGGACGTTATTATCATTGAACCTCTTGGGGTTGAAAATGTAACTAAAGGTCTGAAGTTGTCATCATGTCCTGGTGCTGATTTGATTAGCGCGAAATTTCTGAAAAGTACATGTACTGTTGTTTATTCATCTGTTCTACTTTCAATAAGTTTTTAGCAATCTTTAGGCACCCATCACCTCCCTGCAGATTGGAACGTCGGGAAGGTGGTCCCACTTCACAAGTCCGGCAGGAAAAATTCGCCCCTCAACTACCGTTCCATTTCCCTCACCAGCATTCCTTGCAAGGTTCTTGAGCATATTTTTTATTCACATTTAACAATGCACTTAGACAATAATTAATTTTTCACAAAAGCACAACATGGTTTCCGAAAAAACTTGTCTTGCGAAACTCAACTTTCTTTTACTCACAGCCGTCATCTTATTCTCGACAAAGGTTCATTCGCAGACTGTGTTTTCTTTGATTTCGCTAAGGCCTTCGACAAAGTGTGTCATAAATTGCTCCTATTTAAACTTAGTAAACTTAGTCTTGATCCTAACCTGTTTGCATGGCTTGAACATTTTCTCCTTAATCGGTCACAGTACATTGTGTCAAATAACCATATGTCCCCATTTAATACCGTAGACTCTAGTGTGCCTCAGCGATCAGTTATAGGCCCTCTTCTTTTCCTAATTTACATTAACCATTTACCCAATGATGCTTTTTCTAACATTTACCTTTTCGCAAATGACTGTGTTATCCTCCAGGAAATCTTAGACAAATCTGATAACAAATTCCTACAAGATGATATTAACGCCATCTCTAACTGGTGTGATGTACGGTTAATGCAAATTAACGTAACTAAATGTAAATGTACGTGCGTAACTCACAGCAATATTCCTCTGCCAAACGATTACCTTAATGAGACTCCCCTAGAAGCCGTAACCTCCTACAAATACCTAGGTGTCCACATAACCTCGTCACTTTCCTGGTCAGTACACATCGATAAGGTAATTAACAATACTAACCGCATGCTAGGCTATATTCGCTGAAATTTTTCTTCTGCTCCTACTTCATTAAAGTTAATCTTCTACAATATGCTTATTAGGAGTAAAATGGAGTACGCCTCAGCCATCTAGGACCCGCACCTCGAAACCCTTATTCATTCACTTGAACTAATCCAAAACAATGCCGCGCGTTTGATTTATAGCAATTATAGACACACATCAAAAGTAACTTCCATAAAAAACTCCACTCTCAGCCTGACGTAAGTGCATTTGCCTTGATTTATTTCACAAGCTATATTTCCACAATTCCTACCTGTGCGATAATCTTATATCATCTCCTGCCTACATTTCCTCTCGCATTGATCATAGCCATAAGGTTGGCATAATTCAATGCCACACCAGAGCCTGTCACGAATCATTTATTCCTAGGACCTCTCAGGAATGGAACCACCTTCCCGGCACAGTTGTTGCAATCAAGGACAACTCAAAGTTTCGTTCGGCCATATCAAGCATCATCGCTCTCGGATACAAATAACTAATCAATTTTGCTCTATTCCTTAGCCACTTTTTGATGCCTTGTTATTCACTAATGTGTATGTTTTTTACCCGCTCCCCTCTGAAATACTTCGGTCTTGATGGTACAATAAAATTAATAAAATAAATAAATAAATAAATAAATAAATAAATGTGCTTCCCATTATGGCAAAACTGTGATGCTGCTGTTGATATAAGCAGTCATACAATGGTTTTTCTCACCTTGCTTCAACCACACTATCACGCTGAAAGAAAAACTGTACAGCTGGAGTTTTCATTTTTCCTAGCACAAGCCCAATGCCCACTACACTGACTCGCAAGCAAAGCCTGTAGGCCAGCATGCACTGGCAAAAACTTGCCTAGCATACTCAAGATTTCTGTTAAGCTGTATTTTCTAATGCTTATTGCAACAATGTTCAAACCACTCCATAGTATACTCAAAGGTAACCAACTAGGTCCTGGTGAAGAAACATCCACACGCCATCCGGAGCCAGTGTTGAGCAGGCTAGTGCATCGGAGGCCATTGTAGGTCCATCGCAATGGGTTCTCTGTCAAGAATGGATCCTGCTGCACCTCACTACACAAGATATCAATGGGTGACTGCTTTTCACCGGCTGCCTTGGGGAACCTCTTGGCCCAATTTGAAGGACCTGCAGATAAGAGATTGAGAGTCATCAGCGGAGAAGAAATGCCTGCTAATATGCACCAAGACTGCATAAACTGAATCCTAGTGGGACGAAGTTACTGGGCACTGCAAATTCCATTCACTATATTCAATGAACAAAATTTAGTAATATTTCTAATAGAAGCAAATAAAACTACTTTCAAATAAGCTAATTACAAGCCTGCAAATTTACTTTGCTGGCCAAGTACATGGATGGAAGGCTGCCTAGAGAATCAGAGGAGTGGCACTCTGATAGCAACTGCTGAATAATTTTATCCCAGTAAACAAGCAAGCAAGCAAGCAAAAAACATATTTGCTATCAGTAGGTACACAGAAGCATCTGACTGTGCTCTTACAAGATACTTTTTTTTTTTCGCTGGAGCAATTAGGTATACACCACGATGCAACAAAGATAGCAAGCTGCAGGGCAATAACAAGCACATGATGGAGTAATTGATGGCTCAGCATTTATTTTGGCTATTCGAGATTCCTTTAGATGCACTGAAATATCAGTATAACTAACACTATTGCATTTCAGCCCAAATTGGAATGCAGCCACCAAGAACAGAAACGGAACCTACAACATCAAGTTCAGCAGCAAATTGCAGCCACAAAAGCAAGAAGGTCTGAGACAGGCAGTATATTTTTATGCATTCTGCCTATTTAGCTAATTTGCAATGATCTTTCAGTTAACCTTCAATAGGTTCAGTTGATGGCCCATGTTTCAATGCTGAAATTTTAGACCTCCTTTCAGTAATAATAAACTTTAAAGGGTCCCTTCACAAGGTTTGGGCATTGCAGCAAACAGGCAACCAAGCAGTATGTAGATCATGTTGTGATGATCATGTCTGTAAAGTATTACACCAACGGAGGCTGTGAAAAGAGCTGAAAATTCAACCAGAAGCCCACACGCCCTTGTTGGATATGCCATGGTCCCCATCAGCAGAGAGGTCGTATGTGTACTGCTTTTGTGTCAAAATGCGTACCAGCTGTTGCCTCAGCATCACGTGCAGTGCCTACTGCACACAAATAGCCAGCAACAGCACAGCATAGCTCCAGGATAGTCACAAAATTTAAAGCGCAAAACTGCCCACGGAAATGCGCCGTGCAGCAAGAAAAGAAGCTATACAAACAAAAAATGGAGGTAGGTGTCGTGACTAAACATCATAGAGGCCCTCCCCACTCAAACTGAAGAAGGCTGGGGGAGGGAATGTCACTTACAGGTGCTGTTCACGACAATGGGAGAGAGCTCCTGTAGCAAAGACGGCAGCTCACTCACTTGCACCATGGACTCGCAACATTTGACTTGCTCCTACCTCAATTGTTACTGAACCCTTTCCAAAGATTTTTTTGTGGTAGAACACACCCTGGAGAGCATCTACAAGTATATATCCAAAATGTCCAACAGGGCCTGGTGAAGGCCCTTTAAGGAAAGTTCCACAAGCAGGCTCTCCAACACAGTTCAGGTTTCAGTTCAGTTAAGATTTCTTTCAAGGACTTTTACTTGAAGCAGTGTGTCATCACCTTTATTGGCCAGCATTAATGATTTGTCTTGGTTTCAAGTGAGAGGCCAGCCATCTTCACTGTATCAGACTATACCCAGTGAGCAACACAACTTTTTTGCACAAAACTTCATCAGACCAGCTCTCTCCATCTCCATGCTTTAAAACATTGTTCCTGACAGACAGCAATATTATTTCCAGTCGAAAGGCATTTCACATTCCTACATTATGATTTTATGCAAAGCCACAAAGTCAAAGCAAATTATTTTAAATACCCACAGCTTAGCAGCCAGGAAAACTACTGTGCTGTAGAATTATGAAGCAGCACTAAGAGCAGGACACTGTCAGGGTAAATGAAATGACAACAAAATTGAACAGTAAGGAATGATAAGTGGATAGTTTTTTTTTTAAAGTAACCGTTTGAAATTCTGTTAAGCACAAAAAATGCAGTAGAGATATGGATGTTTCTGATTTTCAACCTTGTTTTTTTTTATGTTCCTATGGCAGGCTTTACTTGCGCTTTAATCATTGTGGTTCCACACGAAGTAATCAAGTATGTATGTACTGCATATGCAACACACTTTATTAGCCATTTATTAGCCACCTCATCCACCAAAAAAATATTCACATAACATTTCACACAATGCACAGCAAGAAAAGCTACCATAATTGGCACTTTTCTATGCAGGCATTAATTCTTAATGTGCATACATATTTAGACAGTGAGGAGAAGTCTATTGCCCACAGCAAAGCAGAAATCCAGGTATGCCTGTTCATGACTTCAAGAAGAACTGGATGTTCATGTCATCACACCCGAATTAACATGAGAATGTGGTGACTGCCATGATCTCCAGACGAATCTGTATGCAGTAGCCAAGGGATACGAGAAAATCACATTGCACGTTGCAAGTTCTCGATACTAGTGAAACAGCTGTGGGTGAAAAACTCGATCCGGGGGTACAAGTACTTCCAAGGCAACTAATCACAGTTTCCTATTTTCATTTAAAGTCTACTAATGTACTAACGAGAGAGTTTTCTTTAACATTCCTATATTCATATTTTATGTTCTTTGCATACTTCGGGGTGTAAGTATGGCAATAATGGCAGTGCCCGAGCTAGTGTTCCTAGTGCACTTTATTTCCTTACTATTCTTATTCCACCCCTCTTTTTTTACTTCCTTCGTTACTGGCTCATTTCACTTGTTCAGAAAAGAAAGAAAATAATGATTACAATATACAGCAGCCGCAGGAACTGCACTCTACCACGAAAATGTTTAGAATGACGAACATTGAAAATGTTCGGTTTCAGCCATCAGAGCGCGCAAAACCGAAACTGGGAGGACAGGCGCGGCTTTGGGCTCGCTGCAGCCTCCCAGTTTCGGTTTCGCACGCTCTGATAGCAGAGATTTGTCATGCCACAGTTCTGCGGGTAACCAGATTTTTCCAGATCTGAAACTTGATATGGCTTGTACGGAGAGTTTGCTTCGATTTTCCAATTATGATGGGCCAACTGAAATTAAACGTTCAAAAGCAATTATTATTCTAAATATGTAAGTATAGATTATAATGCATTAACAATTGAGTATTTCGATTTCTCGTAGATGTAATGGCCACCATATTGAGTAATTTTGTTCAAGGGTGAGAAATATGCTATCTCCCAGAGGCAATTTTTAAAAATTGGTGCAGCTAAAGAAAAACACTATGTTCTTCACACGTGCCTTGCAAGAGTAACATAGATTACATGGCGGCAGGCTGCAGATAGTTTGATCAGCACTTAGCACGCGAAAACCACGGAGACACAAGGAGTCACGAGTAAATAATAAATGCATGATGTGTGCCCATGTCAGGATTAAATACAGTTGAACCTCGATATAACGAAGTAGGTAAAATCGCAAATTTTCTTCGTTATATCGAAATTTTGTTGTGCTGAAGTTTGACTTTTTATGCAAATAAGTACTGTCGCTGATCGATTTGTCTTGCACGGAAAGGTGGCGCAGAATTTTTCGAATTATCGGGCAATCTAAAAAAGCAAGTTTGAATAAGAAAACAATTCACTTTAATAAATTTGGGAGTCGGCGACGAATGATACGGTTTCATGCCACGTCGACGATATCTTCACATAGGCAGTACGAATTAAGCGAAGCCAGCCACGCTTTCGCGTGCACCCCGCCCCCGCGGCTGATAGCGCCATCCGCAGTGGGACGACGCTATCATGAAAAACGCGGGCAGCGGGGAGCGAATACTTCGTCTGCCTCTCGCTTCAACGGGTCACCGAAAATCGAAATTCAATACTAAACGCGCAGTAAGACAGCTTACACGATGCCACGCCGTCTCGGCACGCCCACTCTTTGCACACGCGGCAGATTACCTCTAAAGCAGGGTATGCGGCTGCGTATACGCTCAGCCGCGCTTACAGCCACGCGCATCCACGGTCGAGACGCGCGCCAACTTATCCTCCCTCCTTGATCACGTTACCGCGAGCTCGCTCTCCTCCCCCTCTTTCCCTTTGCTCACGCGGGGAGGCGACACTCATGCTTGAAGCCACCATCTTTGGTTTTCACCCTCGCACATAAAGCACAAAGTGTGTGGGGCGCGCGCATAGGATCTCATCGCCAGTGGCGTAGCTAGGTCGTCTGGCACCCGGGGCCCATAGGTCTTCTGTAACACCCCCCCCCCCCCTGGGTGTAGCCGGCGGAAAGAGGGGTGTATTCAGACGTATATGAACACCCCCCCCCCCAATGGCCCCTTGCACCCGGGGCCCACGGCCCCCCGGCCCCCCCTGTTGCTACGCCACTGCTCATCGCACTTCGACTTTACATGGAACATGATGCGGCTTCACTTGGGCGGTCGCTCTTGTGAGAGGTGCGTTTGCAAGCAGCCGCTTGTAATTGAATCATTTGACCATCTGCATCCGCTGACGTTACTATTTACTGTCTCGGCATTCCTTTGCTGCGAAAGCGAAATTTCCCTATATTGAAATTGCATACACAGTTCGCTATATTGAGGTTCTAATTGCATGGTGTTCTACGGGCAAGAAGTTATGAAAAGTTAACTTCGTTATATCGAGAATTTTGTTATATTGAATTTCGTAATATCGAAGTTTAACTGTACCTGCCAAAACGAAATGTCTACCCAAACGCCCTTTCTTTTGATTTCGGACAGATGGGAGCCATCCAAAAATTTATGCCGGGCTATCCAAAGCGCTACGTGTGGTTGGCACAATGTAGGCCGACGTGAGGCCATGTGAATTCCCGTGCTCCTCCCAAGTTACATTGCCAACCTTGGCCCAGCGAACCCTTGGTCGGTCATCATACGCCTGGCTAAGGTTGTACCAGACGAGTCTTACCCATTGGGGTACATGGAGGCGAGCTACCCTCTCCAACGCAGAGGCTCTTTCCTGTTGCTGGCCCTCTCCCCTTGTGGGCGCTGGTCGACCTGCCATGCGCCCACCAAGAGCCATTCTAATCTTTTCCATATCGAAAGACGTCAAATGACGTTTGTGTCACACCCCGCCTCCCTTTTCTTTTGTCTCCCTTTTATTGCTACGCAGAGCATTTCCAGAGTCAGTTTAGCGCGCTCTGCGTTTCACGGGACTCGCCGAGCTATTCGCGCTGCTGTAGGCTCTTCGCGGGTGATGCGAGGGCACGCGGGCTTCTGTTAGATGCCCTCGCGACCTACACCAGTGGAATACATCGCAGACGTGATCGTCACCGATGATGAGCTTGTCTGTTTGCAATACTAAAACTGCTGAAAGCGCGGAACGCCGTTCAAGAATGGCCGACAAGCATCGGACGGCGGTGCGACAGAACAACTGAGTGACGATTGCGTCTCGACAACAGCCCTGTAATTTAAGAAGTCCATAAGTCCACATAATTGTTGGTTATGAGAGTTCTAAAAGGAGGGTATCGGACGGGGCCGCTCGCGCGCAGTTTACACCGTGGCAACCACTATAGCGCTTCCATTGCAGGTCAGTCAGTGAATCATTAAGCCAGCGAAACTAAAATGCAGTTACATCTTTCAGCGTGGCACTGTATACCGCTGCTGGATGACCCAGCAGACTGCAGACTGGAGCTATCGGCCGTTGCGATGGCGAAGAGTCCAATGCCCATAAAATTTTGCCAGACAAGATTTTAAAGATTTTTGTCATTCAAGAAACCTGCGAGAAATCCTTGCCAGCGCTGAGGTTTCTTCACAGATGAGCGAAGAACAAAACAAAATACAACACGCTTACGAGAATTTGTGCTCGAGACGAAACATCAATTAAAAGACGATTCAACGGATATAAATATAACTTACAAGACAAAGGAAGAGAAAGAAGACACACAATCCTGACAGGTTTAGCGCTTACTAGGCACGGTCGTACTTGCGTCGACCCAGAGGAAAAGAATTCGCCGAGTGAGTACGGTTGTGTAAGCGCTGGAGCGGCACGCTGCTGAGCCAAAAAAAAAAAAAGAAAAAAAAAAGAAAAAAGAAGGACTATTGTATGTGTAGATGCTCGACGAAAGAGAATGTGTTCACGTGATGCCACATAGGTATGCAATGAAACAAGCTACGTAGTCTCGAGCTGCTCGAGGTCAGCACATTTTTAACAGCTCTGCTGCCATACCACCCCCTTCAGTTTTCACGGAGCACTGCACCGTCAGCACGGCTCCACCAGACGAAAGCGTGGGCCTTTGCTAGAAGACCTTTGCTAAAGATGTAAACCCTCGCATTTGCCTGACGACGATAAAACCCTGGAAGGAGGAGGCTACCGAAGAACAATCAGTTCGATCGAAGGCAGGTATAAGGAACGGCACAATAACAGCGGTAGCGTGCCAACAAGCACTTTTACTGTCGTTTAGAATCCGTGCCTACAATTTCATCGCAATTATCAGGACCACTCAGAAGCAACAAGTCGATTTGTCCGCGGAAAAACAGTCGTAAAGACATTGTTCAAATGTGCGCAGTAATGCCGCGTTTGCGCGCTTGAAATTACAGCCGAAAAAGAAAAAAAACTGCGCGGAGTTTTGTGTTGTTGGAAGCCCACCACAGCCACTCATTATTTAAATGTCACGCTCCGTTCGTGCACTATCCGCTCGCAAAAAAGCAAGGGAGAAGGGCAGAACGCGCTTCTGCAGTCGCACAAAAAAACGATACGATCGAGCACGCTCGCCTGTTTCAGGCAAGCACAAAAATTGCTTCATGAAAAAAGAGTTACTATGAATAAACGGAACACTATCGACGTTGTGTGATGAACGCTGCACAAGCAACATTTCAGGGCTGCACGGCGTGCGCAAGTCTTTACGCCTGCCGACTAATAACGACAAACGATTCATTACGCTTAAAAGTTGAAAGGCGGCCTTGGTTGATCGAATAATGCATCTAGTTTTCCAGCGTTAAAAGAGTTGGCGGAAGAAGTAAGACAGGAAACATCCATCACTCATACTTTCAGGCCAAATAAATAAACAGCTAAATAGTAGCTCAGCGCAAAGGAGACCGATACGTTCCTGCAGAATTGCGAATACAAAAACCAACACTACAGAATTTAAGAGCGCCAAAAGAAATTTC
Organism: Dermacentor variabilis; assembly: GCF_050947875.1. Taxonomy (NCBI): domain Eukaryota; kingdom Metazoa; phylum Arthropoda; class Arachnida; order Ixodida; family Ixodidae; genus Dermacentor; species Dermacentor variabilis. The sequence goes on from NC_134568.1 coordinate 250,169,084, forward strand.
ATTGTAGGCAATTTTCGAAAAAGGCCATCCCAGCTTACGCCGACTGCGCAACTGAGAGAAAGGGAAGACAAATGCGTGTGCGTGTTCTCCCTTTTTCTCCGTCTTCCCTCCCCGTTATTACTTGTCAACGTGAAAAAAAAAAAAAAAAAAACACGAGAGAAAGCCCTACTGGCCTCACTGTACCATGTCTGTCAAAGAAAACCGGAGACAGATAGGCGAAAGTGAATATCCGGTCTTCTGCAAGAGCGCTCCCTTTATTTTATTACATATTATTACTTTTTTTCTTCATTTTGTCTCTTCTGCACTCATACCGGGATCAGCGCGCACATAGGTATAGCAGGGTAACGGCCCCACTGACGCGGCTTTGAAATCGGACGTAAACGCCGCATATCAATTCTCCTCGTTATGTTTTATGTCTTTTTACAAATTCGCCTGGCCAATTCAAAGCACTTCTGGAGCGCTGAAAAGCAGGATATCGAACCAAAACTGAATTGAAAACCGAAAAAAAAAAAAAAAAACTACTGCTTGAACCGAAACTGAACCGGAATGTTAGGATTTTTTTTTTAACTCCGCAGTGAAACTGAAGAGACCAAATGATGGTTTTCGGTTCAGGCTGGCCATATTTTCTGAAGCTTTTGATCCATGCAATGCCTGCACTTGTGGCTCAACTATGCTACCGTATTACAAATCTTCTTCCCCTGATTTCAGAAGCAGCAGCTCCATTAATACGGTTTTTAATGCATAGCGTCTGGGGAGGGGGACATACATGTTATTAATACACTCGTAAGCGTTTGGAATTGATGACCGCGAAATAGTTTTCCGTTAGACGGAGACCTTATTGACCGCTGAAAAAGGTCGCAGTTTCACCCGAAAGACGAAGCATCGATTGCGATAGCGAAAAAGTTACCCGCCGTGGTTGCTCAGTGGCTATGGTGTTGGGCTGCTGAGCACGAGGTCGCGGGATCGAATCCCGGCCACGGCGGCCGCATTTCGATGGGGGCGAAATGCGAAAACACCCGTGTGCTTAGATTTAGGTGCACGTTAAAGAACCCCAGGTGGTCTAAATTTCCGGAGTCCTCCACTACGGCGTGCCTCATAATCAGAAAGTGGTTTTGGCACGTAAAACCCCAAATATTATTATTATAGCGAAAAAGTTATACGAAGTAAGGATAGTAGTTTTATCGGCCATATAAACTTTGGAACATTCGCTAGCTAAGTGAATTGACAAGCGTACGGTGTCACAAGCAAAACACAGCACACTCGATGAGCACGGACACTCGTTGTCAAAACGCTGGTGTGAGCAAGCAAGGCAGCAGCAGCGAGTGACCTTCGTGCGGTCTATCGCTTCAACGCAAGAGCGGCGAGAACATAGCGCGCAGAGAGGCATGAGCTGTCTGCAGATCCCTTGCAAATACGGCGCGCACGACCGCGCGCGACCGTGCAAATTAAGCATTTGTTGGCGGATTTTTATTTTACTTTATTACTGTTTGGTTATGCAAACAAATCTGAACCGGTTGCAACCGTTATTTTTTCGCTCCGGAGTTGAACCGCAATTTAGCCGTTTTCGCTGAACGGAAACGTGAACCTGAACCAGAACCGGAACCGGAACGAAAAAACTTACGGTTCGACACTCTGCTGCCAAAGGCCCTGAAAGACAAGATTTACTATGAACACAAGCAGGCTCTAAAAGCCGATTAACACCATCTAAGTGGCCGTCGTAATAATAAAAATAAAGTACGGTGTCTGAATGTCCCAAAGCCAAACTATAGGGGTATGCGAGACGCCGTATCGAGTACACCGGCTAATTCTGATGGGGTTCTTCACCGAAAGCCCGGCACATGAGCACTTCTGCATTCCGCTCACATGGGAATGCGGCCGCTGAAGCCATTCTCCCACTTGAATAGTGTGTTATTAGGTGACCATTGTAGCGCTGCAGCGGCACTGTGAAAGTACTAGTCTAAGCCAGATACCATTATAGAAAATTCAGCAATAAGAACATACTTTTGCTTACGACATTAACGCCAATAAATCAGTGTCATTTTTAAACAAGTAAGCATGTCAGCAAGCACGTTTGTCTACAGCTGTGCTTCGAAGCAAGACATTTTCGCGCTGTAGCTCGGCTTATCAGCGGTAGACACAGTTACAGGGGTCACGTGGTATCCACCTAGGTACTTTGAACCTTGCGCAGCATGACAGTTTACAATGCGACGCTGCTCTCGAGCGTTCTCAACAGAAGCGCGGACGATGTTAAAAACTTTACTGATCTTAGTAATTGATAGTCACACTGAACTCTATAATTAATCAACTAGTTAAAAAAAGACACCTCGCAAGCTCTATAACACTCGTTGGCGATTTTATTCGTTGTTATTACTGTTTAGTGTTGTGCACGCTATTGCTGCACATACACAGAATTCGCTGAAATTTGTAGCCACGTGGCTGGTTCTGCAGCAACTGTTTCATAAATAGCTAGGAGCGCCTCGTATACAGGCTGGGATAATGTAACGGTTCTACTTTTTTTTTTTTTTTCGCACTCCGCCAACGTTATCACCATGATCGTTGGGTCGTGAGCGGCGGTTGAAGGAATCGCTGCATTGTGGCACATACCGCCCCATGGTACTTCCCAGTAAACCGCTGGCACTCAAGTTTCACACAGAGGTAGCCTTATTCTGCTGTGGATTCAGTTTAACACCACGTTTCCGAGCATTACTTACCTGTTTCGTCCACAATTGCCTAACGTGCGTATCTCAGGCGACGTGACTGAAAACATATCGATGCCGCTGCAACGGAACGATGGAGCCTTCTGTCGCGGCAATGGTATACATCGAAGTATTATTTTTCTGCAAACCGGAGCTGAACCAAAGAGTTACAGTTTTTGTTTCGCTTGGAAACGAAACAAAAACGACAAAAAATATCATTTAAAGTTCAGGTTGGTCAACTTCCCAGGAGCTTTTCATCTATGCAATGCTTGCGCTGTTCAACGCTCCTATATACATCTTTTATATTGCCGTCATATTTTAAGATGCAGCGTCGTTAGTGCTATTTTCAACGTGTCGTGTCGTAAGGCAGGTATGTAAATAATACACGTACGTGAGCGTTTGAAATTGGTAACCGTCAAATAGTCATCTAGTGGTGGGAGGCCAATATAGAATCCCTGAAATGAAGAAGCGCTTTCCAGCTGGGCGATAGGTGCGATAGAAATGACGTTATCCTTTTGACGTATGCTTCTACGATTCGTTTTTTTTTAAGCTATACTTACAGCTTGAAGAAGAGCACCCATGCCATTTTTTCTGTCTTTCCATGCAGCTGAGGACTGCCGTCGAGTTTTTGTACAAAATAAGTTTAGCTGTTTTCCAGTAATAATTGGTAGTTATGTAAACGAACGTAAACTGGTTAAAACCGGTTTGAAACGTTATCATTGAACCGGAACGAAAGTGTTGAAATTTGGCCTTGTTGGCACGTCACATTGGCGGTTTCTTTAGGGTAGCGCAACCAGTAGAAGGACGCAAATAAACAAGACACACACAACAGCGTCAACGTCAGAGAAGGAACAGGAGGCGTGCGCCTCCTGTTCCTTCTCTGCGTCCTTGTACTAGGCGCGCTACACTCAAGTAACTGGACCGAAAACGTGAACGAAAAAGTTTCGGTTTGACACTCGGTTACAATGAACACAATGTTTTCGCGGGAGTCGTGGCAAATCGCGCTACCGTTCTCTTGCAGCGGAATCAATATTTCTTTTTACAACATGGAGCCGCCGCAAACGATATCCACTTTGAATTTATTGTGGACGAAACAGGGGGGTAAGTAGTGCTCGCCAAACGTGGTATTAAACTGAACACACTGCAAAATTCTACCTCTGTGCCGAATTCGAGCGCGAATGAGCCAGCGGTTTAGTTGGAAGAGTCATGTACACATGGCGTTCGTATACTGATGCAACACTTAGCATATGTTCCCAGGACTCTTGACAGCAGTCCGTTTGAATTTTCTCGACGTTAACGCCAATGCATGGAACCTGCTTCTCTGTTTGCAAGCAGACGACACAGTTTAATGGGCGCCGCCTGGTGCCGACGTCTTGTTCAGGGAAGTACTCAAAGGGCACCGCGAAGCAGAACTTGCTCAAAGCGAACAGCGAACTTTAAGCAGCAACAACACACCGACAGTGTAGCGTACAGGGTGCTATGTTTCCATTGGCACACAATATTTCCCTCATTTTTTTACGCTATTTCATTTCCGCGTAGCCCCGCCAATGCGCGCACAAAGGAACGCGCGCACGCGCTGAGGCTTCACTCGAGGCGCCAAGCGCTTCTCGTGAGAGAAGCAAGCGAACCTAGCGACACGGCCGAGTCGACCCGCTCCTCCAGTGGCGAACCGCGGGCCCCATGGTCGCCGTAGGCGGTGTAGTTCTCCGGGAACGCCGCTGAGCCAACGAGAAGGACGGCCTGGTCGGTCGAGCAGGCCGTGCCCATCGTGAGTGGACGCGGCACGGACTGCGTGGTCTGCTGCAGGGCGCCCGGGGAACGAAGGCCGCTGATGTCTGGTTCAAAGGCACGGTCTTTGCGGACCTCGAGCCAAACTTTTAAAAAACAAACCGCTATAGACTTCTAACGGGAAGACGCACTCGCTTGGTGCACAACACTATAGCACGCGAGCGCAAAATCTGCATGCAAAGTTCATTATGCACACAGATAAAGAAGAAGAAAGAATAAAAACGACGAATGCCACGGATTTTTACAACATGTTAAGTTTGAAAGTTATCCGGAACCACCGCGTTTGTTTTTTTTCGCTTCTTAATTTTTTTCTAGGCATGTCAACAAACTACTGAATTGCGACAAGCACGCGCAGAACTGCTAAACACACTGGAAAAGATCGACGCGCGCAGTGCTGTTCTAATTCTATTATGTCGTAATTAAGCTCGCGAGGGTAAGTCGTATCTATACAATGTACATTAACAAGGGCTTATCGCAAGCAAACTTTGCAGCTGTATGAGGAATTCTCTAGGTCTAGGACAGATCGAGAATTAGTCAAGCTCAGGTCCTGGGTTTCATTCCTGCAAAAAGGGGGAATTTAAATTTTTCTTCAACTATAAAACTTGCTCCTGGGGAAACGATTATTTTCATGGCAGTCTGGCTGCTGCATTAAGTTGTGATGGCTCTCTTCTAGGCCGCGATAATTATGTAGAAGGCGAATTTTCACCCTTAGGAAACTCCCTGCGCCTGCAAGGCTTCTCTGAAATTGATTTGTTAATTGCCATAGAATTTGCAACGGCAAGGCAGCTGCGAAGCTTCTCTCCTGCCTTCAGCGCCAACTGCGGCGCTAAATTCGTCATTTTTCTCTTCGTTCTGTCCCCGCTAAATTTCTGTTTGTCTTTCCATTCTTCTAATTATTCGAACTTGCGGTGCCTATCAGCCTGCGGATTTGTTGCCACATCGAGACATTTCAGCTGACGTTACAGTCCGAAGGATCATACAGGGTGTTTCACGTAACTTGAGCCAAACTTTAAAAATATGCAAATGCCACGTGGCTAGACCTAACCAAGGTAATGTTTGCCCTCGCTTGGAGATACCCAGATTATTTTTTGCATTCTGCCTAGCTACACAATTTGTCTTCGTTAACAAACATCACAATTATCATAATTAGATGAAAAGTGCGAATGAGAAAATTGTAGAGCAACATGAAAACTCCCGATACAGCTTTCTGTAGCTCAATATATTTTACATAAATGCTTTGCGAGCGCGACAGAAGCTCCCGTATACACGCATAGTGCCTCGAGCGGCCACTCGCGCGGCAATTTTGCGTGCATTTGCGGGCTTCTTTCACGCTCGGAAAAACACTTTTACGTAGCACGTACTGAGCAACAGAGAGCTGTATAGGTAGTTTTTCATGTCGATCTACAATTTTGTCATTGACAGTTTTCATCTAGTTATAATACTCGAGAGGTTCATTAAATAATTAAGGCTAATTATTTAATTAGGTGGAATGAAAAGGTAACTTGAGTATCTCCAAGCGACGGCAAACAACGTTACCTTGTTTCTGTCCAGCTACGTGGCATTCGCATATTTTAAACGTTCGGCTCAAGTTAAGCGAAACACCCTGCACATGCGTGCACCTAACGAATCCTTTGGCGACGTTGCGTGGGAATGATTTGGCAAGCAAATAAGTCCCAAGCAAAAGTTCACGTTTAGGACTACATTCACGATCAATTCGCTGAGCAAACAAAAATGCTCCAATCAAGTTGACTGCTTGGCATGCGATGAACTCTGATCAGTGTCGCGTACTCATGGTTTCTCGAGAACTACTGGCACAATCGGAACGCCGCAGATGAGTGCAGCTTGTTAGCGAAATAAGTACTGGCACCGCTCTAAACTCGCTCGAACCATCAACGCGCACTTCAACAAACGCTAGAGCATTCATGAAGGATGAAAGCAGCAAACCACTCACCGAGAAGGCGCCCGATTGAAACAGTGAAAGCAAAGAGAGTGAGAGAGATAGCGAAAAAAAGAAAGACTTTAGAAAGGCCAAAAAGAAAAAAAAAACGAGAAAATAGAAAGCTGGGAGAAATGGACGCAGTTATATTAAGGGCGCAGCAAAGAAGACGGCGGAATCGCAGAGCACTCGCGCGGCGACGATCCTCTCAGCGGGGGGACCGACGGCCTTTGCAATTCGCGGTGCTCCTTTGGCATTGCGCGCGCAAGCTTGACGAGACGGAATTTATGAGCCGCCCTCCTCGCCGACCCTTTCCCACCCTCGCAGCCCCATGTCCGAATCCCGGCGCATGTTCGGAGCCGCGGTACGCGATAAGGCGGGTCGAAGCCACCGCTTCGAGCGCAAACATCGCGAGAACAGAATGTGCGGGTAACGATTTTCGCGGAGGAAACCTTTTACAAAATGTTTATCGTGCGCGCGTCTGTAAGTGCCGCGGCCAATACAGTTGAACATACACACAGAAAAGAAAATGCAGGGCAACAGATGCGGAACTGCAGGCGCGTGATGCAGAAGTCGAAGCACGACACGATGAAAAAGCGCGGTGGACTCAAGGCGGAATAATCGTTTCCCAAGACAAACAGTAGCCGCGCCCGGCGCAGATGAGCTGCGCGTGCTGAGCGTTTTCCCTTGTTGTTGTTGTTGCCTATCACGTGTGTGGCTCCTGCCCACGATGGGGGATTGGCCAAGAAATGGGTGGATTATTGCAAATTAATATGGAGCACAAATTTCCGAATATCTATGGAATTAGCATTGAATAGTGTAGAATTATCTGTTAAAATCAGGAAAGTCATATCGAATAAGTAATAACTAATTTAATTTATTAATTATGGGGTTTTACGTACCAAAACCAATGTCTAATTATGAGGCACGCCGTAGTGGAGGGCTCCGGAAATTTCGACCACCTGGGGTTCTTTAACGTGCACTTAAATCTAAGTACAGGGGTGTTTTCGCATTTCGCCCCCCATCGAAATGCGCCCGCCGTGGCTGGGATTCGATTCCGCGACCTGGTGTTTAGCAGCCCAGCACCATAGCCACTAAGCACACGGAGGGTCGGTCGTTTGTGGTGCGAACTACCATACTCTACACGGCGCGCAGGGCTATCAACACTTTATGAAGTGCACTGTTACGGAGTCTATGTCTGCTTGAAAAGTGAAGTTTTTGAATCGAAGCAAATACCGACATTTCTTCACTCGTTCCTTAAGGGAAAAAAAGAGGAGAACGATTAAGATCAAATGAAGGTAATATGGTGAAACCGTTTATATCCTTCAAATAGCTGTGATGCCATCCAAAAACGAAATGTGTGGTCAACTGACCTGCCTGTCAACGCGGAACTGTGAAGCATGACTTTCCTCCGCGTTCACGAAAACGACAGTAGTCATTAAAGTGAGCTAAACCATGCCAGGTGGACGCATAGTTTCGTTCGTTATTATATCAATGCGACATTGAGAATGTCTGTCGATATAGCTCAGGAAATTGGCTAAGTATAATGCCCCATTATCTCACGCCAATTTATTATTCAGTGAAGCAAAGCCAAATGCACCGAGCAAACAAAATCCTTCAAACAAATCAGTGCAAGTCCCCAGGCAGACTAAACACGAGGCATCCGAAAAAATTGTGCCGCTCCATATGCTCACTAACGGCGGTGCTTCGACCCAGAAGCAATACCGTCGACACACTTATACTGAAGGGCCGGCACTCGCATAGGTGCTTCTCCCCGAAACATTCGAATATGGCAAATCGAACACGAATCGAATAACGAATTCCTATGCGTATCGAAATACGGGGCTGGGGAGAATCTTTGAAATGAGAGAAGAAAGCACTCGTTTCTTTTTCTGTCTTTCTCTGCATGTGCGAGCGCGTATCATCGGTCCTGTTTGCAGAGAATCAACCAGCTGAGCTCCGAGGCGTGGTTGCGACACATTGTGGAAAAGTTAGCTTCGATGCACAGCTCAGAATTCACGCAGTGTGGCGGAGCGGCTCAACCTTACAGCGAGGATTCGCAGCATCGCTCGTGTGCACAGTTGATGGCAGGCGTGCCGACGAGAAGGCTGCAAAAACGTTGTAAAATGGTCCAAGACGCAAGCATTTGCAGCAATGCAGCTGTATCTCTGTCGGTGGATATTGTTGTTCATTGTAGATTTGTACACAAAATAGCTAATCAGAACTAACGATTGAATTACACGTACACATCTGGAAGAAACTCGCTTAAAACCATATATGCGGGAAAACACAGGTTTGATACGCTTTGTAGTTCCCACTTAGCCGAAACCATTAAAAAACAAATCTTATCACATATTTGAGATGCACAGGCTAGCAATAGAAGGAAGACGATGCCGTAATACCACGCGAGAATTTCTCCAGACAATGCAAGAGCTGTGTGCAGCACGCAACGACTTCCGTTCGCGTTTTGACAACTTTCGCTAAGCAACTCTATATCATAAACAAGCTAAAGATATATATGATCGTCGAAGGCTCATTTGCCAAGTCCATTTCGTCAAATCACTCTAGCGCGGTAATGTGTCAACAGACCTGCTGCTAAATAATTGCGATTCAAACAATTGATTCGCGTCTCTACTCCGTTATAATGCAATCTGCCCCATTGTTGCTCGTCGATATAGGCGACACGGGGACTACAGAACCGTTCACTCCTAGGCTAAACACTTCTTGACATTCAATATGATTTGCCTTCAACACTACTTCTGTAGCGAGAGAGAGAGAGAGAAAAAAAAAAGAATAAAGTGGTCGCATGATGCTTTGGACAGACATCTATGAATGCAAAAAAAAAAAAAATAATAATCCGCAGGACTTTATTTCAAATTTAAGCTGCTATCAGTGTTAGGGTGGTAACGTGCTGTTTCACCCAAGAATAGACGGCTCCGTACGTACATTCAGATTCCCACCGGAAACGCCCCTATTAGCACTGGCGCTTTACGAAAAACGCGCTCAGCGCCGGCATTACCATATCGCGCACCCACGTCACGCTTCTCCTGAGGCGAGCGAACTGACGTTATTCGAAATGAGTCTCGGGCATAACGCATGCCGACGGATAGATCCCTTAATATATCCGTCGGCGCGGGCTGCGCCGACATATCTCTTAACTTAAGGGATATGTCATAACTTACGTAATAATCTGGCCTTTAAAAAAATTGAACACCCTTTTCTTTTTTCAAATCCTAGAAAATTTACTCGAATTACATCATGACAAATGAATTACGACCGGCCAGGCGGACATCATTTGAAAGAAAAACAATAGTAATCAATTGACCAATTAACCAACTACATTAACTAACTTCTTCAATTACAAACTTTACAGCACATGGTTATATTAGATTGTTGAAGGCCAGGAATCGTTATAAAAGTACTCTTACGGATTTCTACATTTCAAAATGGCCCATGTAGACAGAATAAACTGGCGTCAAATTATTCCTCAAATTTACCTGCTTACGCACGCGGCACCTCGAAGCTCGGCTCATCGTTCAACCCCTCCGTGACGCCAAAAAAGAAAAAAAAAAAAAAAAAGCCGCCGTCAAATGAAGCGGTCGCACTTCCCCCTTTCCACGAGCTGATTCCGATTACCGCTTTGCGTAACTCCCGATTGGTAGCATAGTCACTTGAGCAGAAGAGGCGAGACAAACCGCATTATTGCGCGGTTTGGCGAAGCTTTATTTTACGGCGCCCCACTACGTCACAGTATGGGGTGAGGGGTTGCACCACGCGCCGCGCTTCACGTTGCCGCGTGCGTAATCAGGTAAACTGAACGAATAATTTTACGCCAGTTATTTCAGTAAACAGGGCCACATTGAAATAACGAAACACGGAATTAGACTTTTAGCACGATTCCCTTCAGCTTTCCGATATAAACATGTGCCGTTAAGTTTGTAATTAAGAAGTTAACTTATGTAATCAGTTAGTGAATGCATTGCTTTGGTTTTTCTTCCAAATGATGTCCGCCACGACGCGACTGAAGTAAATTTTGTAAGCTATTCTTAAAATAAGTGTTCGATAAAAAGAATAACGACATCCGCACAGTATTCTTTATAACATATACAATATTATACAACGCACCACCGAATTAATGCGCCTGTGGCACTGTATTTTATCGCTTTTCACTCGCCAACTTACTCTGCAGCAACGTGCTGCCATGTTATACATCAGTTGCAATGGAGAGAATGGAAAACTTCTCTCCGTTTGCGCGTTTTTTGTTTTTCCTGTTGGCAAATAATTACAGCGCAGGTAAAAACACTTTGTTGCAAGTGGCTCCAGGTCATCAGTGACGCAAATTCGAACAACCCGCACGACTGCAGTGCCGCTGGCAGATAACAAAATGCACCAACAATGGCAGGCTTTACTAGAAGACGTAGTCAGGAGCATAAATCTCACATACAATGGCTACTCTGATGCACGACGACGCTATCTCATCCTATTAAGTATTTGAACTGTAACCTAAGGCCATTAGACATTTCTCTGATGTGCTTATCTAGTTTTTTTCTCTAACATGTCGCAGTGGGCGCAGTACGTCTAGAACCGCAGCGTCCTGCGCTCTACGCGGTTGTACGAGACTGGAGGCCACGCATCGTTACGCAACTTTCCAAATAACAATACGAGTCAGTATTGGCACTTGGTAGAGCAGTAAACGAGGGATCCAAAAGAACCTGTGACTGTTCCACAAATATATATTTCTCTATGATTATTCCAGATTTAATTCAAAAAACGCTACTACAGTCGGATACAACTTAAGTCTGCAGTGAAACCCCGCCCACGCCCTCATAACCGCCAGCCACTGTTCCTCCGCGAGGCTGCAAATAATTCGTACTTCAAACTTTTCCTGCTACCCAAGTAAGGCGCTAACCACAAAAATAAAATTATTAGCGCATAATTTTATACGTTTTCGCTCACCTATTATAGTGGAATAGCGAAAGCCCAATTCCTTATGAAATGAAATAAAATACTTGCATCGCAGCAAGTATTTATTGTCAAGTTTTACTTCAGTTGGCAGTGAAGTTTCAAGAGTAAAACGGGTTTAGCAGTGAAATGAACTGTACCGCAGACTTTTGAAGAGTGAAATGCTCAGACTCCATACACTTTGTCCATGTCTGCTGCACACCTTATTGCTTCCCCCGATGAAAAGACTCTTCAGGAACAGCAGACGCTCCAAAGGTATCAAGTACGACGCCATTTTGAAAAGGCCGCATGAAAACAATTTTGTTTGGTTCTGTGAGTGGCTGGCGGATTAACACAACGCCGCGCGGTCCGTGTGCCTTAGTTGCCAACTGCTGTGTTTTTTTTAAAGTTGTGTTCTACTATAGTAATCTTTATTTTACACTTTCGCTTGTTTACTTGTTCTTGGCATTTTTATTCCTGCTCTTCTTTCCTGCGCGAGTCCATTTGACGTGGTTCCTTGTTTGCCAATTAAAGGAGAGGTGTATCTCACAGGCATACCTGTGAGGTACACCTCTTTTGCGGGTTCATGCGCGTTTTTGTGGCGAATGGTAAGCGTTATTCACATTTGTGCTAGTAAAGGTATCCCCCTCCCTTTCATTTGCATAGAAAATTTACCTTGGTGGGTTGCCCCCCCCCCCCCTCCGTAAAAAAAAAAAAAAATCCTGTTATGAGGCACGCTGTAGTGGGGTTCTTTAACGCCTGACGTTCTTTAACGTGCTGTTAAATCTAAGTACACGGGTGTTTTCGCCTATCGACCCCAACGAAATGCGGCCGCCCACTCGCTAAAACAGATCCGTTAGTCTTTGCTACTCGGTTGGTATTCGATTCGACACATTATTCAAAATTGTCGATGACTCCTTTCTGTTCAAATATAAGGGACAAGTTAACAGAGTATCGAAGGTGAGAGACAGATAAGTGAGAAATGTTCAGAACGATTCTGTTGCAGGTTTCACGGGCGAATGCACGGAACAGATGACTTCCATGCCTCGCTTTAGACGAATCAATTTATTATTTCAGCTACAATATTCCTCGCAGGCGCCTTGTGTCGAAAAACTATACGTATTGGCTGGACATGGGTGAGGCAACTCGTACTAAGGTCCTGAAATTGTCGGGAGACAGCGAAACGCGAAACTCCAATTCACTTGTCCCTAAAATGCATTAACTACAGCGGGTTAGTTTTATCAGAATTGTTCTATTTTGACATACGGTCATTGTTTCCTGATAAGCTTCTTCTACGTGGCTCTATCAGTCAGCCACCCCTTCTTTAGCTTCTTGGCGACACATTTTCCTCGATTCTGTCTTGCCACCTTCTCCGGGCCGACTTCGTTTCCTCTTGCCACCGAAGTGTCACTGCACAATTCTTATCAACTGAGCTCCAGTCTCTTGTGATTACGTGCTCGAACCACCTCAGTATTTCCTCTTGAACCTTTCCCGCAATGTACGCGACTACAATCTTCTTTTTTTTGATGTAGTTCTTTTGCACCCCATTTTGAACTTTGGTTGTAGTATGCTATATGCAGGCGGCTCCAAAGCACTTATTTTGACAGCAAAGGTGAACTTGTAGCAATAGCCGATAGGCACCCATGTTTCTTTCTTTGATGAAAGTGTTTACGCAAGCACTTCACAGCCCATTTTATTGCGATAACAACTATAAGGATACTCCAAGTATAAAGTCGGAGAATGAGAACCGTCACCGCACACCCAAGTGGAGGGGAGACGACGATCGCGGCTCAACCTCGCGCGCCCGAGGCACCCAAAACTGCGAGGCACCGGGGAAAGGGAGAGAGTGGGGGGGGGGTTCTACTCCACTTGCAACTTTGCATGTGACGGCTGTGTGCGTTCGCACGGCCGTGTTTTGAGAGCGATCTGCTCTGGGGGTAAAGCGCCTTAATCTTTCAACAGTAGCGCCATTCTTAGATCTTTCCGCCACCCCGCTCTCCCCAGCACTACCTCCTCGCCGCCTCCTGTCGCCCCAGCCTCCTCCGCTCCCCCATTGGCCGATCCGTGTGACGTAGAAGCACGCGTTGTGCATTTGTATACTTTTTTTCTTTCCAGCGCGCTCCGAACGCCATTGTCGACCCAGTGCGACGAAAGTACGCGCAAACCGATTGATCGAGTGCGTTATCTGACCAAATCAAGTGTTTTATGGACGAGAACTTCATTGTGACGCCATGCTGCTGCGCCTTCGGTTGCCACAACCGACAAGACGAGTGCAAAAGGCTTTTCTTGTTGACCATCTGGCGATCGCAACGCACAAAGTAGAAAATCGTGGTTGCATAGCGTCGGGCGGGCTGACTACAAGGTGGTTGCAAAAAAAAAAAAAAAGAAAAAAAAGAAAAAAAAAAAACGAACGGCTTTGTGAAGTACTACGATTCTTCATTACCTATTTTTTTTAACCTAGTTTACGCCTACCGCTTTAAAAATGTGCTTGCGTATGTGTCCATGCTGTTCGCGATTTTTTGCGCATTTAATCTGACTTTTTTTTTTAAGGTGCTCGCTTTGTTTCATAGGAGTTTTGTTTTGCCACGGAAGTGGCTCGCATCTGCAGCAGGCGTGTGACATAGAAGCGACTTTATTCAGGCAATTTCTTTTTTCGGCTCCACCAGAAGTTCGTACATTGTCGACGCTTTTGCAAGGCTCACTAAGGCTTACGAATGCAGTCGTTGAGCTGCAATGTACGCCCGCATGTATTAATTTAGTTTGTAGTTTTTAACGTTTTTAACGTCCCGAAGCGACTAAGGCTACGAGGGAGGTCGTAGTGGATGGCTCCGGATAATTTAATTTAGGTCACCTAGGAATGTTTAACCTGCACTTTGATCGTACAGTACACGGGCCTCTTGCATTTCGCCACTATCCCGGCTGCTGCTGGACGCGTCCTCGGAATAGGAGGGATGAGCGGCGATTGTAGATATACTCGTACATTTTGTGTACGGGATATCATAGCAGAGAAAGGCCGCAAAGGACTACAGGCTCACTGATAAGGATTCACATTTTTACTGCTTAACATTAGTCTTCCAATTAAGTAAATGCTTCCAATTAAGTAAATGTGTATCGCATGCGCGTGAATATGCACTGTACGTCGCCTTGCGTCTCTTGCGACAAATGATTTCGCGGTTATTGATATGAAGTGCGGACGGAGTTGCCGTCTTTGAGCACCTTTATGAAAACCATGTGAGGATTGTTGGGGCGAACAACCCTCTTGTTCTCTCTGGCTCTAATGGTTCCAAAATAGCGTTCGAGTTATAGGGACACTGCTTCCCTGCGACAACTTACAACGCAAAAGAATACAGACGCGCGCACTATTCAGATACAAAACTATAGCACGTCAACAGAAGCGTTACTGGTGCTAATGGGTACCTGCTAAATTATTTTCGGTACCTCTTTCCAGTTTTACCATCAGGCTCGTTCTTGCTATCAGATCCCAACTGTACCAAATAAAATAAATGAAAAACGATTTCACGTGCTGCGAAAATTGCCGGTACGTTGTTCACATTATCAATACCGTCCACATGTGAAAACGTTGCTCATGGCCGCCAGAACCCGAGCACCAGCTACACACATCTGTAAAAGGCGCAGAGCAGAAGCGGCCCAGTTGCTAGGCATTGCAGACACAAAAGATTTGGAATCTTGCACGCGACGGCCGAAGTATCCTGCAGGTACGTAAATGAACCTACGAAACCACGTTCACGCACTTTCACGCAGTAAAAACTTGAAACATTGTAATTCGTGCGTTTGAGCACACCGCGTGCATGCGTCGCGCTTCAGCAACACCAACTCTCAACGTGGGGACGATTTACACTTTAAATAATGGTTCTTTTCTCTATTCTACTGCGCAATTACAACAAGGCATTATTGAGGCCAGTTACTGACTGATGAAGCAAAATCTCGCCTCAATAATTCCTCCGCAGGGCTCAACGAAGTTTTCCGCAGATTTTCTCCGGTAGCGTGTTAGTCGTCGTCCGCTACGGCAGGGTAGGCATAGGCGGCGCCACTGTCGAAGCCGCGCCGAGCGGCGGAATGGAATAGAGGAGTGGGGAAGTGGTTGGCGCTACTTTGAGGGGTTTTAGACATTGAGGGGTTTTAGTTGGCCGAGTCTAGGTGCGTCGGCTGTTCGTAGCTTTGTGCGTGCTATGTGTACTCGGCGCTCACTTTGCTCGCTGCTGCTGCCGCGTTTCCTCACGCCAGCGTTTTGACAGGTGTCCGCAGTTATCGAGCGTGATGTGTTCATGTTTGCTGTGCGCGCTGACACCATGATTGTTAATTTAGTTAGCAGGCGGATGTTTACGAATTGATACGGCCGATAAAAGTACTATCCTTATTTCGTATGGCTGTCTGGTAATTTGCTATCGCAATCGATGCTTCGCCTTTCGGGCGAAACTGTCACTTTTATTATTTGTCATTTACGACACCCCATTACAATGTGTGGAAACTGATCGGTCATCAATGTTCCCTCTGAAAAGTGTTTCAGATTTATAATTCATCACACGATGACGCTTGCCGCCCACAGACAGAAATCCGTGTTTTCACTACCAAGAAAAAAAGAAAAAGAAAGCAGAGCAGCAATAAAATGCAAAACATAGATAAATGCAGTGCTGCACATGACCATTAATTTTGCTTTGCCTTCTCAATGTTCGCTTTAACAAAATGATATGTACAAATCCACACACACATACACACAAAAAGGATCTAAGAGTAGAAGTTTCAGAAGTAAAATCGCGCACAGCGTTCCAGTGCTTGCAACGCCAGTCTATATTCCTCAGCGAAGCACGTACTCGAAAACTGGCGCATCTCATGACGCTTCGCCGCACATGCGTCAAATCGCATAACATGCTCCAACCAAGGTACTCCGCCACTTAAACGGAACTGCTGTGGATCATGTCACTAAATGAGATTGGTTATAGGACACCTGGCTCGAAACCGAACAGTCATGAGTACGAACCCAAAACAGGACAAATATTTTTTTTTCGTTCTGAATATCCGTCCGTTTAACGAACCCATCAGTTTCTTCTACTTTTGCTTGTCACTACACACACATACACACACATTTTCAAGTTATGCCACTTGCGTCTATTGAATGTTATTTATTCATTGAAATCGCTTCCATCTCATGCAGCCTTGCCGGTTATACCACCGCTCAGAAAAAAACTTTTTTTTTTTTAAGTTGGCTCGCATTGTTTATATACAAGCTATCAGCATCAGGCCTCGCCGATGCCGAGGCTCCAGGTGGCAGGAGTATCTTTTATATAAAAACAGGCACAAAACAAAAAAGTACAATTTTCTTTATGGTTACAGGCTAGGAAAAAACCGCCCTGTGTTGTCTCCCTCCGTCCTGTGTCTGTAGCGGTTTTATTCACAATGTCTCACCAACTGACCTACAACTTTACACTGAAAAAAGGAACACGAATGTTGGTTGTTCCACCCCATCTTTCATACTACATAATCAATGTTAAAATGCGCGCGAGGGCTGTGAACACATACGACTTGCGTACTGCGCTATAGCCCCGTAAACTCTGCCGCGGATGTTCAAGAAACCTTGGCCTGGATTATGAAAAGGTTATATATGTTCATATTAACGCGCTTCGTCAGTGGTGAGTGGCGTTTTGCCTACGTTATCACTATGATCGGCCGGTATTGAGAAATGGATGACAAGGCAGTAATAGAACCAAGCAATCTCAGAATCAGAGGTGTTGCTTTCGGTTTTGGCAGCTGCCACTAAGCGGCTTAATTGTGTGCATTTCGCAAGCCACGCCATCGGCGCAGCGTGGTCTACCATTCGCATACCGCACACGAAAAAACAGTTCAGTTCATGTGAATTCCTTAACAAAGGCTGCAAAAGTCATGTAAGTACCCCTCCAGCATGTTAAATTGATTTTCTGCCGCGTGAATACCTACCAGCTACACACAGCAAAAGCAAAAAAATTCCCGTAATAGTGAAGAGGCTCAGCCTGAAGAACCATTGCTGGTTAAACAAAGGAACTCTTATAAACAGCATGATCGTTCACGTGTCGCTTGTACACCAACGTAGGGCTCCGAAAAGTCATATCACACACTGCAGTTACAGCGACCTGCTCGGTAATCTCATCGGTCAGACTACGGTAAAGGAATATGCAGTTCTGCAGCAACTTCTGTGCATGCTTCTCGAAAGAACACCGGTCGAGAACCGTCAAAAGGGCAAAGTCATTGCTCCTTCTAGCTATCTCCACTGGATATCTCTGGTCGCCCTGAAATATCGGACAGAGCGCTCCAGTGTTATCGCTACAGACACACCTTAGTAGCGTCCAAAACACTCGACAGGCCGAGGCACGTGGCCAAAAACATTTTGTCCGCTTCCCTACATTTTTTTTTTTTTTTTGTCAGATCACGAAGAGTGAGTGAACTGGAAGGTCGCTATGAGCCGCGGCTCGACATGGCTCTTGGAGATGAACTCGAAACTTGCGCAGTGGGGAGCTGCGACAGCGAGGAGCACGGAGCAGCAGCGCGCTGGCTGCACTCGAAAAAGTTTCACCCTTTGGGTGTAACTTTAGACTGCAGTCTAAGAAAAGTTTACACCCTTTGAGACGTGTATTTGCCGCACAACGATAATAGTCATCTGTCTTGCCCGCATTTCCTTTCTTGAAAACACTGCGCTCATTACTTTCCTGTCGGGAATGCTACGTCATGCTGATAACGCGCATGTCGTTCGTTACTGGGAAGTACCGGACTCGCCGCGTTAAAGAAAGGAAATGCGGACAAGACAGATGACGATTATTGTTGTGTGGCAAATATACACCCCAAAGGGCGCACCTGTTTTTAGAGTGTGCTCGCTGTTGGGTGACGAAAGCAGAACGTCGCCTTTTTACGCTCGCTACAGGCTCCCAGTTTCGGTTTCGCGCGCTCTTATAGCCGAAATTTGTCGCGCCAGATTTCCACGGGTAATCGCGTTTTTCCAGATGAAAAAGTTGATACACTCTAAAAACAGTTGCACCCTTTGGGGTGTATATTTGCCACACAACAATAATTGTCATCTATCTTGCCCGCATTTCCTTTCTTTAGCACACACTACTTCCAAGTCACGAACGGCATGCGCGTTATCAGCATGATAGAGTACTCTCGACAGGAAAGTAACGAGCACAGCGTTTTCAAGAAAGGAAATGCGGGCAAGACAGATGACGATTATCGTTGTGTGGCAAATATACACTCCAAAGTGTGTAAACTTTTCTTAGAGTGTATGGCTTGTACGGAGAGCTCACTTCACAATTACCACGAGCCAGCTTTAAAACTTAAACGTTCATTAATTGATGTTTGTTAATTAGCGAAGTACCACTTGTCACGCCGTGGTCGCCACCATCGAAAGCATGCTCCGAAGTAACTGACCTTTTATTTCAGAACGGCGCTATATTTAAACATCGTTTCGTTCCGTAGAAACACCCCGTAAACTGACGCAAGCAGCGATCGCTCCGAATGTACTATCACACTCCCCTTCTTCAAGACGATGAGAAAAATGAGAACAAGGTAAAAGCGGGAGCCAACGTTTCGACAAGTGGGCTTGTCTTTTTCAAGGCAAGTCCATTTGTCGAAACGTTGGCTTTCCCTTTTACCTTGTTCTCGTCTTGCTCATCGTCTCGAAAATCGATCTCCCGCTTTTCCCGTGTTTTCCCTCCCCTTCTTCAATGAACACAATACTCTACGTGAATCTCGTGACATGCTGTTCTCTTGCGTCATTACTATCAATTTTATGGCGCATCATGCATCAGATAAGTGAAAGCAGTTCATTTCAGTTACAAGCTGCTATGAACCGTGCGACAAGTTGCAAACGGATTTAAATGCAGGACCTTAACAGAGAGAGTGTAAGATTGAGGTTGAAGATTAATATGCAGAAGACAAAGATAATGATGAATAGCCGGGTAAGGGAACAAGAGTTCAGGATCGCCAGTCAGCCTCTATAGTCGTGAAGGAGTACGTTTTCCTAGGTCAATTACTCACAGGGAACCCCGATCATGAGAAGGAAATTCACAAAAGAATTGTTAGAGATTGTCAGCTCCTTACTGGAAGCTTACCATTATCACTGAAAAGGAAGGTGTACAATCAGTGAATTTTACCGGTGCTGACATATGGGGCAGAAATTCGGAGGCTGACAAAGAAGCTTAATAACAAGTTAGGGACCGCGCAAAGAGCGATGGAACGAAGAATGCTAGGCATAACGTTATGAGACAGAAGAGAGCGGTTTGGATCAGAGAGCAAACGGGTATAGCCGATATTCTAATTGACATTAAGAGAAAAAAGTGGAGCTGGGCAGGTCATGTAATGCGTAGGTTAGATAACCGGTGGACCATTAGGGTTAAAGAATGGGTGCCAAGAGAAGGGATGCACAGTCGAGGACGGCAGAAGTCTGGGTGAGGCGATGAAATTCGGGAATTCGCGGGCGGTAGTTGGAATCTATTGGCACAGGACAGGGGCAATTGGAGATCACAGGCAGAGGCCTTCGTCCTGCAGTGGACATAAAATAGGCTGATCATGATGATCAAATAATGTGAATAAGGCTCCATTTTCACGAAACGGACCCAATGCAAACTTTATACTTCGCTTTGTTCAGAAATGAGAAAATATTCGATATTCGGACATCGTTTTTCTATAATATTTGTATTCGATGCGAAAATTACGCTATTTGAACATCGGTAAAAAGAAAGGTAGAAAAAGGGTTTATATATACATATATAAACCCTTCTTCTTCAACCTTTTTTTTTTTCTTTTCTTTTTTTCGCGGAAGGTCATGATCCGCTGATGTTTGCTCCCGGGTGAAAATTTCTAAGGGCGACCATTCATATATAACACATGACGCAACAAATAAACTCAATATGGCTCCTCCTCTTGACTGCTCGCACTGAATAATTTACATTCAGATTTTGTTGTTGTTGTTTTCTGCCTCCACCTACGGCTTCGTCGTAGTCACCTTCCCGAAATTCCAGTGGGCAGACCCACATCGCATGAATGACTTACACAGACCGCGATGCATTGCTTTATTGCGCTCAGCGGTATAGACATATGCCTCATCTGGTCTCTTAATTATTACGACCGAAACCTTAACGGCATGTACAACAGACGATATTTGCCGCAAGGTATTTAATACTCTAGCTTCTTCGCGAAATTTGAAAAGCTTACAGGTAACATCTGCGGGCAACCAGACGTTGATTCACGCTACAATCGTTCCGGGACATTACGTCAGTGTTCGGCATGTGAGAAACTAACGGGCCGCGAATGTACAAGCAGAAACTGTCAATCGACAACTCACGCTTATCAAGTTCAGCTTTCTTTATGAGAATACGACCCATTGAGCTTTTGACGCAAGCTTACCTCGCGCTGCTAAACGCGGAAGAGCTCGCGCCGAGTCTACGTAACGCCATAAGATAAGACACCCCAGCAAACGTGTCTGCAAAAGCTGGCTTAGCTCACACGTGCACGCTCAGCGCCCCCTATTTGCTGAAGGGAAAGTCTGTACGCTTTGCATACACGTAGAACAGTAGCTGTAGGTAGATGTTTTATACCAAGTGTGCCAGTGAAGATGAAGTGATTATCAAACAGGGCAGAACAGTGAGAAGGATATTTTTTTTCCCCGACAACACTTCGTTCGCAGCGATCTTTGATCGTCGCAACTAATGGTTAACTTCGCTACCTTTATTTAACAACTTTAAGGGAAATGTACTCGCAGAGCTGAAGCCAGCCAGGACGCAAAGCATACGAATCTGCTAGAAATTAAGTGGCTAGTACGAGTTTGGTGACGTACTGTACGTCCTCCAAATATGCGAAAAAACACTGCTGTCCCAGTTATTTTCAACAGATGTTTTTTTTTTTCATCGTAGTAAGCAATTACAACATATCGTTTCATGCTAGCGAGTGAAGTTTAGTAACTTAATCCACTCACTCACGATTATCACATAGATCCCCCCCTCCCCCCAAGACGACTCCCGCCACGAATTAAAAAAAGAAGAAAGAAAGCTTTCCTTCATCCTTGCTGTCTTGTTTCATAACCACTTCAGCTTTTTACTGTAACACCTAATGGTCGTTACATACACAAGTCGTCATTACGAAAGCGTGCAAACCAGCCGCCAAAAGAAACTCAACAGTTGCGTCAAATGAACGAGCAACTTCACACAAGTTAAAAGCCATATGGAACGTTAACAACGCGCGAAAATCGCGCGACGCAGTGGAATTCATAATCGCAGGTGAAAAGCTTGGCAGATATCAGAGGCACACATTCACGCGGCAGCGCAACTTACAAGCAACAGCAAGAACTCCAACACCCGCGCGACACCGCTTGGCTAGATGCCAAAAGCAGTGCGTTGCACACAGGGAT
Organism: Dermacentor variabilis; assembly: GCF_050947875.1. Lineage (NCBI taxonomy): Eukaryota > Metazoa > Arthropoda > Arachnida > Ixodida > Ixodidae > Dermacentor > Dermacentor variabilis. The sequence continues at coordinate 250,190,835 of NC_134568.1, forward strand.
TAAATGGCACTGTCTAGGGAAGGCGACCACGTGTTAAGACCGCTTCAACAACACGCGCATCGAGAGCCGCAGTAACGCGGCGACGGCCGCAACAAAGCTCTTATCGAGAGCAATGAATACGTGCCGCGCGCACGTGAGGCAACCATTTTCCAGAATAAGATAGAAAAAGGCTAAACATGAGGTCGCGCATTCGACGAGAACTGCGCACGCAGGCGCACCCTCTGTGTCTTTCTTTCGAGCACACTCACCGCAGATCACAACTTTCTTGTGACGAAGGTGCCGGATCACGTCACCCTTGGCGGGAGCCGAGTACGAGACGAAGCGCTTGACGGCGACGGCGTGAATAGTCAGAGCGCGGTTTGAACACAACGTCCACAGACACGACGCTGGCATCGTGACCTCTTCCTGCGAACGGCAAAACGGTCTCTGCTCACCCACGAAAGCCTCACCGCAGCGCAGCCGCGCTTTTCGGCAAGTCACGTAATTCCTGCGTGAGGAAAGCACGCCTCGCAAACTCGCAAGCTGCGTTTACTGGCTGTCGCCATTACCGGCTGCTGTCGATGGCGCGCGGCGTCACGGGCGGCTCGGGCGGCGGTTGCCGCTGCGCGGAGCACCACCGCTCGTCGGCGACGCTCGATCCAGCGGCGGCCGCCCTCAGTCTCGTCCACGCGCTGCCACCAGCGCTCAGCGCACGCTTGACGATAAAAGGAAAGATAGCGCGACGTATTTTTCTTTGGCTGCAAGTGTTTGGCGATGCAATGACGCAACTCACCGCGCGCAAGAAAAACGTGTTCCCCACCGAACGCACGAACGTCACGGCCTTGAGCACACGGAAGCGCCAAGGCGCAACATCTGCCATCGGGTACAAACCATGGGGTCGAGAGTTCCGGGATGGCGTCGCGCGCGCAGTTCGAATTTAATCCAGAGAGAAATGACCGCGCATGCCACAAAGTCTGCGCTTGCCAGCTGGAACTTTTATTGTTTTTGCCTTGGATACCAAATTCGGTAATGGTCTCTACTCTGTAACGGCTTCGTTTCCGGTGTTTTATTTGTTTTCAACTTCTCAATGAATGACGAGTCGGTTCCACTCCCTTTTCTATATCAGCTGGTTTGTTTTCATGCCGAGCACTCAGGATCGTAACAATTAATTATCGCTGCAAATTAAAATATGGGGTTTTACCTACCAAAACCACGATCTGATCATGAGGCACGCCGTAGTGGGAGAGTACGGAAATTTGGACCACTTGGGGTTCTTTAACGCGCACCAAAATCAAAGAATGCGGGTATTTTCCCATTTCGCGCACATTGAAATGCGGCCGCTATGGCCAGGATTCGATCACGCGACCTCGTGCTTAGCAGCCCAACATTATAGCCACTAACCAACCACGGCGGCTAGTAGTCGCTACAGAGAAGTACGCTTACGTTCCATGTTCCTTGCGACTACTATCTTCAAACAGTATTGAAAGCGCTGGAGTGCCGGTGTTTTGACATACCACCGCCGTCAGGTTCTGGAATCGATTGAATATACATTGTGGTTCAGCTAACTTGTGCGAAGACAGAAAAAAAAAAGTAAAAAGAAAAATATCGGAGCACGCTACATGAAATGCAGCGACGTAGTGCTTCCTTAATCAACTCAGACTATTTCTACGATGAGATTGAATGACTAATTAAGGAACATGAACTCACCTCTAAGACATAATTTAAGCGCAAACTATTAATAGGCTAAGCTGCAGACCGTATAGAGAAACATCAAAGCAATTCGTTTTCACGAGGACAGTTGCTCTGATATAAATATTTCGAGATCGAAGGAAAAAAGCGAAATATCTGAAAAAAAAAGTGCCGTATAACAAGGCACTTGCGCGCAGTAACATTACTACCCTCAAAAATTGTCCGAACGAATCACAGTTGGCGTGTGCAAGCGTATGAATGGGCCATAAGCGATGGTTATATATTGAAGACGATACGTTCTTGGCCATTCATTATATTGTTGGGATAGCAATTATATGGACGCTCCAGGCGCATTTCTCCCATCGTCGTTGCCGTCGGCGTCACCGTGATGTTCGGTATTAGTCGAAGGGCGATAACATCGTCGCCACGCGCCATATGCAGTATGTGCCAGTGGAAATGTGGGAGGGTTAGCCGACGACGGCGGCTCAATTCTGCGGTGGCTTCTGCGTATGGTGCGGCCTCGCGGGCCCTATCTTCAAAGCGATCTGCTATGAGGACAGTGCGCCGAGTGCGGATAGCTTCGTGTGCCCTGTATTTTCGTTGGTTAGTTCTTGTTGAAGCGAGAGGCAGGACGAAGGTCAACTCGCTCGCTGCTGCTGTCGCGCCTCGTCACTCCAACGTTTTGACTGCGAGTTTCCGTGGTCATCGAGTGAGATGTGTTCATGTTTGCTTGTGAGCGCGTGACACACTGATTGTTCATTTAGTTGGCGAATGTTTACGAGTTTATACGCCCGATATAACTACTATCCTTACTTCGTATAGCTGGCTACTAATTTGCTATCGCAATCTCGATGCTTCGCCTTTCAGGCGAAACTGCGACTTTCGTGCGACGCATTCTTTGCGAACTTCCGGGGCTTTGCATCTATCTATCTATCTATCTATCTATCTATCTATCTATCTATCTATCTATCTATCTATCTATCTATCTATCTATCTATCTATCTATCTATCTATCTATCTATCTATCTATCTATCTATCTATCTATCTATCTATCTACGTCGAGATGCCGTCGTGGTCATTTCTTCAACTAGGTATATATATTAGAATAGGCATGGGAGGCATGGCATGCATGCATACATAACATGAATGACATGTCGTGACATCAATGACATGACATATTAGTCATTGCATGTATGTCATGATACGAATGGTATGAATGACCTGATGCAGTCGAGGTTGTTCTTTAACTCGATATATATCAGGATATGAATGACATGCATGCATGACCTGACATGAATGACATCACACGCTTGTCATGGCATGTATGTCATCACATAAATGGCATGAATCACAGATGCCGTCATGGTAGTTTCTTTAACTCGATATATGACGTGGCATGCGTACATGAACGGGCATGCATGCCATGACGTAAATGACAAGAGATGAATGAGCATGTCATGCCATGACTTTCTTGTCATGCACGCATGTCCTGTCACAAATATCCTGATACATATTCAGTTAAAGAAACGACCACGACGTCATCGCCAGATGTCGCTTATTCATGACCATCAAGTCGTGACATACATGCCATGCCATTTCATTAATGCCATGGATATCCGGATGCATAACTTGTTAAAAATTAACCTGATATGAATGACAATCGTGCCATGACAAGGATGACATGACTTGCATGTCATGACATGAATGTCACAAATGAGGTGACATGACATGAATGAATAAAGTGACATGCATTTCTTACACTGCATATATTCCGGATATGCGTGTCATGACACACATGCGTTACATGAATGACATGTCATGTCGAGCACGTCGTAACATGATTGGCATCATTGCCAGAAATGCATATTATAGCATGTCTGTATGTCAAGCCATGACATGATTCCTATGAATGTCATGCCATGCATGACAAAAAATGACAAATTAATGACACGCATGCATGCATGCACGGCATGCCACTGGTACCGTCACACAACTTACGCCGAACCAGAGGGGAAAGTTGTCTACCAACTTAGGCCGAAACCCGCCGCGGTTGCTCAATGGCTATGGTGTTGGGCTGCTGAGGACGAGGTCGCGGGATCGAATCCCGGCCACGGCGGCCGCATTTCGACGGGGGCGAAATGCGCAAACACCCGTGTACTTAGATTTACGTGCACGTTAAAGAACCCCAGAGGGTCGCAATTTCCGTTGCCCCGCACTACGGCGTGCCTCATAATCAGAAAGTGGTTTTGGCACGTAAAGTCCCATAATTTAATTTTTTCACTTAGGCCGATGGCTACGTGCTCGTCTTCATGATGCCGTGATGGTTTTTGCATTGTCACTCGAGCTTCGTATTCCAGCTCTCGCCTCTGATTCTCGCGTGCTACCTGCGATCCAGCCAGGTGGCAAGCCGTAAGATGATACCGGCACCTTTTTCCTGGTGCACGTGGTTTCCGAGTACCACAGCGCTGCACCTAATTCCACTATGGCAGCGTCATCACGGCTCGGCTCGGCCAGTACGAGTAGTACACCACGCCACTCGGCCGAAAGGCTATAAAAGAATGCGGGCTTCAGGTTGTGCTAGTTTCGATGTCCAGTGACCCGTTTGTATACTGCAAGCGATACCACGTGATGCCATAAGCGAGCATTTAGTTTCTGCGTTTCTCACACATCTCGAACCTCCATGCCTCAAGTTCACATGAATTTGATCCTTCGTAGAAATCATGCAAGCGTCGTTACTGTCGTCGCCTTGCTGTTGGCATCACACACACACATTCACGCGTTAATTCTAGGTCATTGTAGTTGCGTCACACACACACAAATGCGGGATTTACACAGACACATTGGTCAACCTGGTAACGCTTTCCGGAACCCTCAACAATACTGCATAGCCGGATGCCTGCAAAATGCTTCGAATAACGCCGATTTCCACCGTGCGTGGAATCTGCGCATTTTTTTTTTTATTGTATGATGCTTATTTTGTCTTAATAACTGGCTTAATAGAGTGATGCGGATACGAGTGGCGCAAAAACGCCACCTAAATTTCCATTGGCTGCGACACCACGTCACGAGCGCGCCTCGACGGAGCAGAGCGGGAGAAAGGGAGCACCTACCCCGTTACCGCGCCAGGTGATGCGAAAACGCCCGCGTACTCAGATTTAGGTGTACGTTAAGAAACAACAGGTGGTCCATATTATTACGGAGTCCCCCACTACAGCGTGCCTCATGAACATATCGCGGTTTTGACACGTAAAACGCCGTAATTCAATCTTAAATGTTTACCCCCCTCAGCAGTTGTAGCGGGTGGTTCTGCAACAGCTTCGCTGAACATCCACTTCCGCAGGGCCGGGATTGTGAGGGAAATTTTTTTTTTTTCGGAAGACGAGGACGAAAATAGATATTTTTTTTGTTCGGTCTTGTTTGTACCGTGCTTTACAATGCACTCACTCGATTTGCGGTAATTGTGTCCTCCCAAATAGCCATCAGATTCTTTTTTATGCGGTGCCCTTTGAATATTACTGCTTTACAGGGCGAAAAGGCAATGCCGAAGCACAAAGCTTATATGTATCATGCCGGTTTACCGACCGCAGTGATCGCTGCGGTCGGTAAACCGGCATGATACGAACACGAGCCGATTATAACCCCTTCTCGAACCAAAAGCAACCCTTTCAAGTATTCTTTTTCTTCCGCCAACTGTCAATAATTGGAATGGTCTAATGAACATTCAAATCCTACAACCGGCAACAACAGTATATGTGTCGCATTTAGCGTAATGAATGATCTTTTCCTTTTTGTACGTAACACTGAAGTGTGTTTCGTTTGTGCTGTTTATTTTTCTTTAACTTGCTGTAATTTGCACTTACTTCGTAATGTGTAAAATTCTCAATGGTAATTGCGGTATTAAAAAAAAACACTATTTGGCATACGTAGAATAGAAGTATGCATGCGCCTACAGTGGTCTAATGGGCATAGAGTACCAGGCTGTCGTGCTGGGGGACTCTGGTTCGAATTGCGCCATCGGATACGTTAAGCTTAAATTAAGAGGCTCGAAACGAGGCGCGACAGGAACCAACCTATACCGCAGAATGCTTGGCATGAGGGAAAGAATGCTTTGCACTAAAATATGAAATAGGAGGCGTCCCTGCTATAGCGAAAATTTACGTCCTGGCGCACGTCGTAAACACTCAAAAAATTACCAATCGCTTAATTTGTTTTATTAACTACTTTCATTCAAATTTCTTATCTTAGAGAGATTATGTAGCCATTCAATAGCACCTTAGTACAGCGGACCTTCCGTCTTTAGTGGTGGACAGTGTGGTTCGGAGAATCGAATTCTCGAGCTATTCAAAGTGTTATACTGACGGAGCTTCGTGCACACTGCCAATTTTTCAGCCACATTCAAATGAAATTAGGGTGAACCTCGAAGCTACTTTACAAGGCTCGACTGTCGGCAAGCAGAAACGGCGTCTGCCTTCGAACTATGCAGGTTATGCTTTATACTACACCGAATGTTTGCCAACGATAAGCAGGTGAACAAACAAATACAATAGACAAGACCTTGAAAATGTAAAACCGAAGGTGGCATGGGCTTCAACCAGACGAATACAAACGACAGTTTTATGTATTGAACAGAAGAAAGACCTCAGTGTTCCCTGATTGCTTTTGCAATCGAACGCGCTTAGGGGGCGGACGGGAGGGGGGGGGATGCATTCAGCAGCGTCAACTGCGTTCGCAATAGTGATTTTTTCTTTTGAAAGACGTCAGTCACAAAGGGAACGGAGCGAGAAGTCGCGCTATACTCTGCTGGGCTCTTTGTCGTGAAAATGACACGTGACACCAGCGTTCCGCCTCCGAATTGTTTGCCCACCCAACATTTAAATAATATATCGAATGCGAGCGAGTGCTTCCATGAAAAGCGCCCAAGATTAAATTGCCGGATCGCGTTGCCTGTCGGCACCGCCCGATTCCGGCCCCTGGCAGCACTTTCTTTCACGATATCAATGCCAGTTGAAGCACATAAATGCATACATGTATATACACTATACACGTGTGCGCTGAAAACCGGGTGTCGAATTCACAAAGGCTTTCGTTGGTATGAACTATTGCCATTAGTCGGCCGCCGACGCAAGAAATGTGTTCTCTATCCCGATTGGCTAGCGCCCTCTTCTTACAAACATCTCTTGTGCACAAACTTCTCTGCGGATTGTGCTCTCTCTCTCTCTCTCTCTCTCTCTCTCTCTCTCTCTCTCTCTCTCTCCTATTTAACGTGGGCTCGCCTGTTCGCGCTGCGCACCCCTGAAGCCGCCGCGATGGCACGGAGAGTATACGGGCGTGAAGTCCTACAGTCCTTATTTGTCGCCGGTGCCGATGTACATGAAAAAAAAAAAAAAACAGGCATGTCAAAGGCAAAGAGGCTAAGGCTGCTGCGTGCGTGCAAGAGCAGCAGCAGGCACGTGTTACGGCATGCATCGATCGGCCCAGAGCGCCCATGTACGGCAACCGGGAGAAACGGCGCCTTCACGCGTACGCAGAAACAAAAGAACGCGCTGTGCCCAACGGCGGCCGTGCCAAGAAGCGGAACTTGAATTCGATCTCGTCGGCGAGCAGCTAAAGCGCGCGGTCCCTGCTGACTCAAGTGAACCGCGGGCGCTTCGGAGCTGGGGACCGGAGGACGCCGTCAGGATCGATCAGAGTGTGCGCCGCCGCCCCGAGCGAAAGCCTCCTCCCGGCTGCCGCCTTCCTCCCATCACTGACGGCGCTGCACTCTTCCTCGGACACTTTTTGGGCGCCGCAGGCTCCGTCAAAGCAAGGGCGGCCCTCTTAGTATGAGGGCGCTTTCGCTTCAGCTTCGCGGTTTACATATGGTAGTGTTGGGAAAAGCGCTAGCAAACTTTTGGGGCGCTTTCAATTCGAACTCGGGAGCATATATATATATATATATATATATATATATATATATATATATATATATATATATATATATATATATATGTAATGTGTGTGTTTTAAACTGCTGTGTCTGCGTCTTAGCTGCTTCTAAAGCTGGCGCAGAACTCAATGGTGCTTTCATGCAACCTATTTATGCTCCTGGACGCTCGCAGCGACCAATACACACGCGACCATGCATGGCTACATTGATTAGGGAGAGAGCTTCAGTAATAGGGGACCCAACGTTAGAGGACGCTATCGGCTAGGCATACGACAGAACTCGAAAAGAGTATATAAAAAAAGAGAACTCAAAAGGCGTAGAAAGGAGTTTGGGTTTTTGGGTGCGCAAAGTCACTTGGGGATGCTATTTCTGAAATTCTGAATTGTTAATGCCGTTCACAATCATTCGGCTTTTCCGGCACGCGCGTGTGCGTCCCCGCGCGCAGAACGAACCGTTCGTTGCTAAATGCAAAGTTCTTTTTTTTTTTTTCAATGGCACGCTGCAGCAGGGAAATGTCCAAAGACAGGTTCCGCAAAAGCGTGGCTCGATTTTGTAGGTTAGCCCGATACAAGGGCAGAAACTGTCTTTGAAGGTCGAATAGCCGACATCTATAGAGCTTAATGTTCGTAAGATGCGTTCCAGAGCACAACAGCGAGACTCAAGTGGTGATTAAACGACTCGAGCTCAGTAGGACCGGAGGAACGGCCGCCACGCGCCAGCGATTATAACCGTCGACCAAGAGGCCTGCCCACTTAACCGTGACCTAGAAACGCGTCTCGCGATTTGCAGAGGGGAGAGGTCAAGAGATTGGGAAAGAAAGAAAGAAAGAAAGAAAGAAAGAAAGAAAGAAAGAAAGAAAGAAAGAAAGAAAGAAAGAAAAACTTCACGAAATAAGAACAACTGTTGCCAGTCGAAAGCAGTATAGCGTCAGCAAAATATTCTCACCGGCAAATAAAAGAGGCCGCGCTCGAAATGGTGTTGCGTTGTGACTGCGTTTAAGCAACTATACCCCGCTGAAAATAAAATACACGCAGAGTATTAAAAGCGATACCTTGAAAGCGTGTATGATGACTGTACCTTTACGGAAAACGCATGATGCATGCGAGCGGTCGTTTACGCGGTCATGGATTCCGCAATGCAATCATCTTGCAGAAGAGACCTTTCCTGCATGTATACGGACGCGAACAACTTGCGCATAAGTGAAGCGGCAAAACTGGGTGTAATAAAGGAGAGTGCATTTGGAGGGCAGACGTCATTTGCGCCGGAGAAAACCGCTCGAAATGAATTGGAGAGCGTGAGAACCGCGACACATAAGCGTCATGACATCTTCGCTCAACGCTCACACGGAATACAGGCCCTAAACATCTCACGGTCGTTAACGAAAGACGGAACTGGCAACCTTGCCAAGCGAGACGCTGAAAACAGTGGAATGATGTGGAAGTGTGTAAAGTATAAAATGTTTTACCGATGGGCAGCCTCAAATACATAAGTCTCGGACAAGCAGCACCCGTGACACCGTGTGGTGCAGGAAGTTTAGTGAGGTGCTGCGGACAGCGCCCCTCATGGCAGCAATCTCGTCCGCGGCATGTGAAGCAGACGAATCTCCGGAAAAGTGCTGAGCGCATGGCGCGATCAGCTTTTTCAGTGCGCGGTTATGGACTGATTCTATTTCGCAAGCATCTTTTTTTTTGCGCTTTATAAAGATTAAAAAAATATATAGTGCTGTCCACGAAAATGACTGCACGCTTACGAGCAGCGTGAAAAAGTAAATGAATTTGTGTGCCTCAATTAAGCGGAATCCGTGTATGTAATCCAGATTTGCATGCTTTCTCTCAATGCCCCTTCAGACAGCAACTTGTGATCGTCTCAACGCTTTTAGCACATGGTGGCTTACTGTGTTGCGTTCACATTGCGAATGTTGGCTCTGATCTCATATCATCGATATGCATATTTGAAGATTCGGAAGCCCGTCTTTAGACATATTACAAGGGTATGTTTACAGCTACTTGAGGCACGATGCCTTAGCATATCTCTTGTGTCGTGAGATGGTCACTGACAGATATGCAAACAGGGGATCAAGTTATCACCAATTTCTATCATGGTCTTTCTGGTTCGAACCAATAGATCCTCGGACAATAATTGATCGCTAGTCAACGTACACTCTTGGATCCGGAGGGGAGCCGCTAGGGGGCGCGAAGTAGTACCAACTTGCTCTCTTCGCACTCTGCATTTTCATGATTTTTCAGTGGATTTTCGCTTGAAAACGCCTGGAAAACTTTACCACCAGCTTCACGGAGTTCCTAGGAACACCTCGACGTCACCCAGGTGGGCCTACGAGTTCTAGGAAGGACAGGGGGATTCCAGACAGCTCGCCACCACGTGAACGCTAACGCAACGCCGACGCGGTGAGCCGACGGCAGCTTCACCGACGCCGGAGGTTCCCGCGCCGGAAGTGTGGAGTGTCGAATGTCGGAGGGGTGAAAGTCGAGCGCCATGGCTCTCGACGCGGCAACCGAGCGAGAATCCCACCGCCTACAGCAGGATGGAATAGCGGACGACCAAATGGAGCAAGCTCAAGACTACTATGAATCGGTGAGTCAAGACGCTAACTCTTACTCCCGTGAAGAAGAGAACGCTAACTGGCAGGCAGTGAAATCCACCAAACAACGTAAACAAGAGGCATTGGAGCGGAGACGCGGCGACGCGGGGCCCCAAAACCAATTTCAGACGAGCACGTCAACCTATAAGAAATTGCCTAAACTACCGCCATTGCCGAGGGACGATTGCAAAATCGTCATTCGCCCGAACCAGGGCCTCCCTTTGAGGAACATTCTCACTCCCACGCTTGCACAAGCAATCATAGAGGAATGTGAAGCAAGCTTCAAAGATGACCAATTCATCCTTAGAATTAATCCTGGATCAAACATAGCGATCCTATCGACCAAACACGAGGAAATTGCGGACAAAGCACGCCTCATACGCAAGCTCGTACTGAACGGCAGGGCCCACGCCGTCCGCGCCTACGCTGCAAACGGAGACGACACACTAAGAGGGATCATTCACGGTGTACCGATGAACACCTCGACGGACACTCTCATGGCCCATCTCCGAGTGAGAACGCAAGGGGTAGAGATCATCACAGCCCGAATGATCAGCACAACCAAAAGTGCAGCCACCACCTTTTTCGGTCCCACGCTACCTCGAACAGTCTATTATGTGGAGGGGAGCTCTGTTGCTACCCATTCAGACCCACAATTCAAGTTTGCAAGGTCTGCCGAGAGAAAGGACACAGCACGGACGTCTGCCCAAATCCGAACCGCCCTATTTGCTGGCTGTGTGGACTGACAGATCCAACAGATGGACACCCATGCACTGATAGTTGCGCCTCGTGTGGGCAGGCCCATCCCACAGGGGCCCAACTTGCAAAAAGAGACTTAAGCCAATGAAACCTCGACAGCCACAACAGGAGGCCAACCGCGCCCACAAGACCCCCCATGACAACAACAACCACCCACAGAGGACGAAGAACATACGCTGGTTCTGCTCTGAAGAGGAAGAAGAAGCCTACAAGTCGGGCGACGACAAGCGCCACTCCCGGTCGCGCTCGCGGTCCCCGGGCCAACGACCCCGAACGCCACCAAGGTACAAGGCACAAACACCAACTCAGCAGAAGAACCACCACAACAATTCGCCAGCAGCAGGTGGCAAAAGCATCGACGGGAACCATGGACACACCCAAAAGACACCAGCCAAGGTAAGCTGGGCGGGGGTTGCGGCTCCCAAACCTGCATATACTACACCCATCACACAAAACGTAGAATATCAAAGGGTAATCACAGAAAACAAACAACTTAAACAACGCCTAGACAGATATGAGAGCAAAATGGCCTACCTCGAAAAACAGCTGGCCCAGCTTATGGGAACCACAAGACCCATAGTACAGACTACACAACAGCAAATAAGTAGCCCAAACGAAAAACCACCAGACAACGGGCACACACAACCACAACCTACACCACCTGGAGATACTGTAGTTCACACAGGGACACAACAACCAGAAGCAAACCTCACGGTACAACAACTACAACAAATTCAACAACAAATACAGCAGCAAACTCACGTACAAATGCAGCAGTTCTTGGTAGAATTTCAGGAACTAAAGCGATACGTTCAGGAAACCCTTAACAAAGAATCGAAGCGTAAACGTAAGCACACCAAACAGCGTTCCCAGGAGTCCGATGACAAAAGCATGCTAACCTCGGACGCTGAAAGCACAACCACCACCTCTTATCATGGCAAATAGGCGGCCTCGAACAAAAGAGAATCTCACAATATGGTCCCTGGAACTGTCGCTCCTTGCACAACAAACACGCTTCACTCACACTATACATACAGGCGGCGCTGATACCTCCAGACATAATCTGCTTGCAGGAGGTTGGAGCTAGGCCCAAGGCGATTACGGGCTACAGATTACACATAGAGCCAAACCACTCGAAGGTAGCGACACTCGTCCGGAAGGAATTGGCAGCAACACTTACAACGGTAACAGACGAACAAACTCCACACCACATAGTCACGATCTGGCCAGCCAAAAAGGGACGACCAAAGCAGGTAATATGCAACCTATATAGTCCCCCGCAAGACCGGAAAGCAGAGTTTGGCCACATCTTCCAACATCTGAACACCATGCTTCAACCACGCGACCGCTTAATCATCACAGGGGATTTCAACGCATGGCACACGACATGGGGATATGCTAAAGACAGACCCAGAGGTACGAGACCCATTGAGGCGATACAGCGATATGACTACATACTCCTCACGACACCGGGCAGGCCAACCCGTTTGGGAAATAGCGTAAACAGGGATACCACACCCGATCTTACAATCACCAACAATGCCACAGCCATGCACTGGAATGTGTTAGACGACACCCTGGGAAGCGATCACAATATAGTGGAAATAACCTACGAAACAGCTCAACTACGACGCCCGCTCGGAAAAGCCAAACTCACTAACTGGACTAAGTATCGAGACGAACAGCAAGTAGAAAATGGGCCCAAACCAGAAACAATAACTGAATGGACTCACTACCTCAAGGGAATCTATGAGGAAAACACTAAATTATATCAAACTACGGCAGACACCCCCGCCATTGACAACCACTTGACACACCTTTGGGAAGCTTGTCGGGGCCTCACCAAGCGGTGGCGCCGACAGAAGCTAAACATAAAACTCAGAATCCGAATAGCGGAAATCACAGAGGAAGTAAACACATACGCCCAAAAACTCTACCACAACAATTGGCGTACATTCTGTGATTCCTTAAGAGGTACATTAAGCACGAAAAAGACATGGAACATCCTACGGTGTTTTTTGGACCCCTCTACCACAAGAACTGAAGCAAACGCTACCCTCCAACGATTAGCAGGGGAATTTCAAAGGGAACAGGATCAGTTAATACAAGAACTGAAACAGCGGTACACAGGAGAACGCAAGCGAGGCACAAATCCGATACCAAGTCAAGAATACAAAGGAGCACCCAACCACGAGCTGGACGCACCCCTCACCTTTGCGGAGGTGTATGCAGTGGCACAAAGCTTCAAAAGGAACACAGCACCCGGATTGGACGGCATTACAAACGTCGTGATACGGAACCTTAGCACTGACACATTACAAGCCATCACGGACCACTTCAATCAGGAAATATGGACGCCGGGTGGAAACTACCCACAGAATGGACACTGTCACAGATTGTACTCATACCCAAACAAGGAAAGCCTAGAAGCCTTGATCAGCTGCGACCAATCTCACTGACATCCTGCATGGGCAAAATCTTTGAAAAAGTTATACTCGCCCGTCTCGAACAATACACAGAGGAAGGGGGGCTCCTACCAACATCTATGTACGGATTCAGGCGAGGGATGTCTGCCCAGGACATATTCTTATTGCTCAAAGAGGAAGTGCTCAACCCACCTCCAGGTAGCCTCAACAACTTACTCCTTGCGCTCGACATCGCAAAAGCCTTCGACAACATCGCACATTCTTCCATACTAGACGGTCTCACAGCCATTGGATGCGGGGAGCGCATATTCCACTATGTGTCTGCATTCCTTGGCAATCGCAAGGCACAGATTGGCATGGCCGGCACAAACTCACCACCATACGACCTCCCACTGAAGGGCACGCCCCAGGGTTCCATCCTGTCCCCGTTCCTTTTTAACATCGGCCTCCGAAAACTAGTCCTACAGCTGGAGGATATACCGAACCTAGGCTGTGCCTTTTACGCGGATGACATTACACTATGGGCAACCAAGGGCTCCTATGGAGAACGGCAAGATGTACTGCAAACCGCTATAGACAAGATTCAAAGCTACCTTCAGGCAGCAGGTATGACCTGCGCCCCCAACAAATCAGAATACCTGCAAATAAGACCACTGCGCACCCAGTCCAACCGTGCGCCCCCCTTTCACCTGACGATTGCCGGACAGGGCATCAACAGGAGCCCGGTAGCGCGAATCCTGGGCATGCACGTTCAAGAAAATAACAGCGTAAAGACGGCAGTAGACAAACTCAAACACACTGTCAAGAGTATTACAACCCTCATAGCTAGAATAACAAGAAGTAAAGATGGAATGACAGAAGTCGAGAAACTACGCCTCGTACAGACCTTCGTCCTCAGCCGAATCACCTTCGCCTTGCCCTTTCAAGCTACACGCAAGACCGAAATAGAACACATCGACAAGCTCATTAGAATCGCATACAAAGCTGCACTGCAGCTTCCCAACGGCACGAGCACAGACAGACTCATGTCGATCGGCATAAATAACACATATGAAGAACTGGCCGCCGCCACGCTAATCGCACAAAGAGAACGACTCAACACCACACACCAGGGCAGAAAACTGCTGCGAAGACTGGGATACCCACTCACCCTCCAATACTGCGAAGACGAAACGGTGATCGTACCGATACACCTACGGGAACGTATCATCGTGGAACTGGTCCCCAAGAACATGCATCCGCTCTACAACCAAAAGCGGCGGCAAGCGCGAGCACGGAAACTCCTCCAGAGAACGAGCGATCCTGATACCTACTACACCGACGCTAGCCTTTACTCTACACCACTAAAAGGCCCCAGAAAACAGGCATTCGCAACGGCAGTAACCAACCAAAGCAAGGTGGTGTCCTGCGCGTCTATACGAACCAGATCGGAGGCAGCAGCCATAGCCCTCGCAATAGGAGAAGCAGAGCGAAGGGGTCGCCCCGCATACATACTGACAGATTCACAAGCCGCCTGTCGGTTATACCTCAGAGGCACACTTCCCAGGTGCGTCACTGATATCCTGGGCCCCAGATTGACTGAGGACCATGCCGTCACCTGGTGCCCGGGGCACATGGGCATGGGGGGGCAACGAGGAGGCGAACTGCGTAGCTTGAGGACTTGCTGGCCGAGCTGCAGAACCCTCCTCGGGACCCCCTTCAGATTACCATGAGGAAACCATCACTGGCAGGCAGATTTTGGAGTACCAGCGCCTGACCAGACGGAAGTGCGCTCCTCCCCATCCCAACTTAAGCAGCCAGCAAGCCAGGGACTGGCGCCGCCTTCAAACACATACCCGCACATATCGAGACTGCACGCAATCTTTCCAGAGGTATACACTATACAGGGATATGTCCCTGGTGTAACGACCACACAGCCACACTGGCGCACATTACTTACCAGTGTACGGAGCGCCCAGCCCAGGCAGTATCTAGGCTGGTGAGCTCATCACAAACACTCACGACGTGGTCTTGGGAGGCACGGCTTTCCGGGCTGGCACTGGGAAGCCAACAGGCGACCCTGGACCAGGTCCGGCGAGCCGCTACGGCCAGTGGGGCTCTACAAGAAGGCTCCACCCGAGATTAACCCCACGGAGTTCCTTCGTACAATAAAGTTTATTCTCTCTCTCTCTCTCTCTCTTGGATCCGTTGTCCGAAGAGGTGAAGGTGCCCATATAGCGTCTTTACGTAACAAGTTTCTCCGTCCACTGAGCTTTCGCAATCGATAAGGCAAAGCCTCTTACTGTGGAGCTGTACTTTAACGTGATCTTTCCCGGTCAGGTGTTTTTGAAGTATATATCAGTTATCATCTTGATTTCGGTGGTACCTAGAAATAATAGGGAGTTGTAGATTTTGCGCACCCAAACGGTGTTGGGTATACACAAGGATACCTTTACGCACCCAAAGCGCCACGCCCTGCTTGCGTTCTTTTGTACCCACTTTGAGTAGTTCTTTTGTCCATCATTTTGCATTCTTTTGTAAACCCGCTGGTTTGCGTGCCGAATCTTTGGGTGCGCAAAATCTAAAACGCCCAAATATGTGACGTAATAGTTCTGCGGAGACCCGCAAGGTGGTTAGAAGTAATTAATTAAGAAAAAATGAGACATCCACCCAATCGTAGCAATTGCTGCAAAGGAAACCTTTGTAGCAATTGCTACGATTGGGTGGATGTCTCATTTTCCCCTAATGAACTCCTTAATATTTGTTGTGTGTTCGTCCTGACGGGCCGTTGCAGTGTCGTGCGAGGTCTCACTATGACTGTATATATACGTAGCGCGAACTCACAGGCACGACGACAAATCGCGGATACGATTAAGCTTTTATTTTGGTTCAGGCATTGAGACGTCAGCGTCGCACCATCTAAAAACAACCGATGTGCACGCGGCGAGCGTGTCATGGAGGGTCACGTTCGTTTGCGCTCTCACAATTTCATTCCGACTACACTCAGTTTCTCTTTCGCACGCCTTGAACTCGTAAACACGCACTCGTTCGTGTTTGCGGCAGTCGTTCTAATGCGTAATGTTCCAAATGTCACTGGAAATTGAAAATTTTAAAACCACAGCAAAACATGCTATAATTCCATAACACGTCCAGCATTTTTCCTTTGGAGTGTATACAGTCTGTTTCACGAGCCACATACAATGTTCCCGGTACAGGTGGATCTGTTTGATAAAACGCTGGTGACGTATGCAGTACGACGAGCTCACGGTGCCTTTGGCCGCACCGGATTTTCATCTTCCACTTGAATTCACTCGTGCTGAAGCAAACTAAATGCGCCGATCCTTCTCCTGTGTGCGTTACCCTTACACAAGCAGCGTTCGCAACAAGCGAGAGCGGTATTTGTAAGCAGCTCTTTAATAGGCAGCCGCTTCATTCTAACAAAATTTTATTCGCACAATTTTGGTTGGTCTAAACGCATTCGATTTAGTAAAATGCTAAATGACATATTGCGTTTGTACCGTAATCTGTATTCAGTGCTTGATCGTGAAGATGTCTGAGGCCAAGTCTTGGTGGCAGAGGACAACGACATAGTCAGCCGTCACTTTAGGTAAATGTCACCGCGCTCTCGAAATACGATCGAGTCGAGACATGTCCCCAAAATCGTCTACTAAAAATCTTCACAAAAATCTTCTACTAAAGGCATCTCAAACATCATGGCATTGAATTTCATATGCACCATTTACTTCTCGAGACGAGACTGAGGCACTTGC
The DNA here is from genome assembly GCF_050947875.1 of Dermacentor variabilis. Taxonomy (NCBI): domain Eukaryota; kingdom Metazoa; phylum Arthropoda; class Arachnida; order Ixodida; family Ixodidae; genus Dermacentor; species Dermacentor variabilis. The sequence goes on from NC_134568.1 coordinate 250,207,963, forward strand.
TCAAAATCTTCCCAAGGGATCAGCTTTCAGTTGGCTGATTCGTCCGTCCGTCTGCTGTCACCTGTATGCCGAAAACTCCTCCGGCGCAACCCAATGCGCATGCGCGAAAGAAAAAAAAGGACAGAAGCGCGCGATTGGCTGTGCCAGTAGTGACGCCGTTTATCCCCGTCACAGCCGAGCGCGCGTGCAGCAATTTCGCTCCGGCTCCGAAAATGGGGTAGGCAACGCGACATACGCGCTCCTGAGGAGCAGGCAGCTTTCGAACAGCAACGCCGCGAGCAGAACCGGGAACGAGCTCGTCTACGTCGTGCCGCTGCTGCAGCCCGGGCATAAAAACAGGCTCGTGCAGCCGAGCACAAAAGCAGCGACTGCGTACCGAGGATCCGGCAGCCTACGAAGCCGTCGTTTAATGAACCGTCGGGATTAACCCAGTGATAAACACCGGGACCACACGTTTCAGCTTCACCGGTTAACCATCTGTACGGAGTGTTTGGGCGGTGATTTTTTTCTCTATTTCTTTTATAAAAGCGTGTTGTTCTTATGCCCCACTTAAGCACAATGAAATGTTTCTGGCTAGCATGATCGCTTGTTCTGTAGTGAGATAGTTCTAGTTTGCTGTATAGCCCCGTTTCTGAGCTTCGAAGCATGCCGTAGCTAAGAAGTAATAATATTAACGTATGAGGTGGGACGCCCAAGAACTACAACTTGGCCATGAGACAGGACGCAGTGGAGGATTCTGGATTAATTTCGCGCTGTTTAATGTAGACCGAAATGTGGATACACAGGTGTGCTCGCGCGGTCGCCTCTGCCTGAATGAAAGAAGCACGAGGATCTGTAATATCGACATAGACCTTTAGCAACCCTGCGACAGTGGCGAGTCCTGGCCGTTGCATACGGTGCGCTAATTGTCACTGGCAACGCGCGCTTACGCAACGTTGCTTATGCAAGCTTTCTGCAAGAGCATCATCGAGTGTGGGCAAGACGCCAGTGCCCGTTGGACAGAAAAAAAAATTGATAAAATGAAAAATAAAATAAAATAATGTTGTCGTTTTTCGTGCCACTTCCAGAGCCCGTGCCACTCGGAACCATAAGCCTCATCGGCAGCCATGACGCAAAATGCCGCAACGGAAAGAATGTGAGGACGAAATTAAAAACATAAAAGGCGCGAGCCGCGAATAAAGGCAGTAACGTCTGGCAAAACAACAAAAAATGCTAAGATGCTTTGGCAAAGAAAAACGTTGGAGGAAACTTCCCTCGTCGATGCCGACTCCTGAGGCAACCAGGAGAATCCCGCTTTCGCATCGCGTCTTTTTTTGTTTCATCTTTTTTGTTCTTCCTCTCTCGTTTTCAGAGAAACCGACACACTCCAATGCGTTTATGCGCGCGCTCCTATAAAGTCCTTCGCGATACTCTTTCCGTTTTAATCAAGAGTGAAGCCAGGAGGGCGTCTGCAAGGTCATCCCAATACCTAGCAAGCGCGTCGTCCGGGCTCTTGCGCATGCGTTCGAGCGCGTTCAGCGTGTCGATTGTTTTTCCTCGAATTTATTTTGTATTTTTCGTCCACCCGGGAAACGGGCACGCATCGACAAGTTTGCTCTTCCTGATTCGGTATTCTTTTCACATGCTGCTTAGCCAAGCTCCAGATTATGGGCTCAAGTCAAGGAGATGGATAAAGTTACCGCATATTCGCCGTTACAAACGAAGAAAGGGCGTCTTGCCCGGCGCGTCAACACAGCTATCGGCGAAGGAATCGCTGTGGCGAGGGCACTTTGTCTTCCGGGCTGCGCACGATACCGGTGCTCATAAGTCGTGTTAGAGAAGGTTACTCAAGCTAAATAAATAAATAAATAAATGGATTGTGAGGGAAGCAACTATATAGAATACACCGACAATGGAAACAACGCGGCTCGCAGTTGCATTGCTCGACTGAAAATGAATTAACACAATAACACGAACAAAAAAAAAAAAAGATTTTACTTGTAAAATTGCAGACCACTTCGCAAAGAGGACTGCAAAAGCGGATACTTGGAACCAGAACTATATATATACAGCACATACCGTGTGTCCCAACACACCAGGCTCTTTAAAGAGAAACTAAAAATTATTTAACGAACAGTGCGCGATTGGACTGTAAGAACTACGGCGCCCGGTCCTCGGAGGTCAGGCTACCGGACACCGTAGGTCTTATAATGGTATCTTGGACCGAATTATTTCATTGTTCTTTTTTTTTGTGTTCTCTTAACAGCTTGGCTAACGCTAGCTGGGACACCCTCTACACACAAGTTGAGAGCAATCGGTGTTTTTCTTATTTCGCGCAATCATCACGCGTAAGCAAGGAATTAATATCACTGCAGTGACAGCCCATGTTGTTTAAATGCTAATGTAGTCATATTGTGAGATTACACACCTGAAATACTAAATACGGGAACAGACGAAAAGCGACGTAATGTTGAATCTGTCGCACTATTGTTCCGCATGGTCATAGATTGTCGCCACGCGTATGTAATAATAATAATAATAATAATAATAATAATAATAATAATAATAATAATAATAATAATAATAATAATAATAATAATAATAATTTCATGTGCCCAGGGACATCCGAAGGTCTGAATACTAGTGCCCGGAGAGATCGAGATATATTGATATAGAGCAAGAGAGAGAGAGAGAGAAAGTAAAAAAAAACTACGAACAAAATACGTCGGCAAGAAATAATAATGGCTGGATTGCATTTGTACGTTCATTGGAAAAGATCCAAACACGAAAAAATAGCGCGAAATGCATGACGCCATGCGATCCCATCAGCGCCCCGGACTGCTCGAGAAACTCGAGAAAGATAAAGTTCTGGTGCTGTAGTCATTCTGCCATCATGGTGATCATTGATAGTGCATGAATTTTTGTAAGATTTGGCATATATTTGTTGACAGATCACACCGCAATTATTTTTTATTGTCATTTGGCGTTCAATTGTGACGTTTGCTGACGTCACAACATTTATTTAGACCATCTATGTGGTTTAACATTACAAACGATTCATATTATCGCATAATTTCTGGTACGTAAGTAAATCATGTAGTTTCGAGTACGCGGGTCGCTAAATTCAGATAACGCTAGGCAAACAACATTCGCTACAAGTAATAGTTTTCGTAAATATTAAACGATTACTTCTGCTAGAAATCTGCTGAAAAGCCATCAGAAATAGAAATTATAGGATAAACCTGAACTAACCAAGTATTGGCGAACAATGAATATGTGATATTGTGAATATATGTGTGAATATATATTCATATATGTGAATATATGAATATGTGATATGGTGAGGTCCAGGATGTTTAATGCACAAGGTCTTTGGAAGCCAAAAGAACGACGTTTAGAGAACTCCGAGTACAGCTCATCCTAATACAGAATACATAGCGCCGTAAGGAAAAAAGGACAAGTCGAGACAGGGCAGACGTGACTTGTACTTACGGCGCTATGTTTTCTGCATTACGATGAATAACCAACATGCCCAAACATATTCCCTTCTACAGCCCATTATTAGGCACCCATACCGTCCTGCACATATCAGCTGTGCAGCCACGGACTTCGCACACTGACGTACTAGCGGGCATATTTTCCTGTATCCTTAGCCAAAAAACTGCCCTATAAAGATGAAGCGTTTCCATTAATGGAAATATCAGCTGATGAGGTCAAAATGCGCACTGGACGTGGACACCGCTTTGGTTCACGTTTATATACGCAGCTGATGCATGTGCGCTGTAATTTCTGTACGGTAAGACCTTGGTTTAGGTAACTGTAACTCAAGGTCTTGGTAAGTGTAAGACCTTGAGTTGCACGTAGTATACTTACTGCGCATATTGTACGTTCATTTCTTTCATCCATTCTTTCTTTCTTTCGCAGCACTACTGACACGCTGGCAAAACAGCCAGCGTAAACGGACAAACTGGCTAATATTTCTGCCCGTTTCAATAGCATCGCGAAGCATAGCGACGCGGCGAGGGTGGGTGGAGCCTAGCGCGGGAGAAGGAGCGGTGGCACGCGAGCGAGGAACGCGGCCCGGATGCGTGCCCTCTCCTGTGGCGCGCGAGGCAGTGGGGGGGGGGGTGAGGCGAGGGAGGAGGGGCGTTCTTCTCTGGCGGCTGCTAGGGTGCCTCGATGTCCTCGCCCGCCGCTCCGTAAAGAGTGGAGACAACCGCGGCGTCTACTGCCGCGTTGATTACGCGAATCGCGGACGCCGCAGTAGACGCCTTTGGAGGACGCCGTAAGGACGCGTTGCCGGTGCTCGTGTGTCTTGTGTGCAGCTTGGCACTACTATACTGGCCTTCTCCCAGCTACACTGGTCTCTGGTGTTTGCGACAACAGAGCCACTCATACATTTTTTTTCTTTCTTTTTTTGTTGGAGCACCACAACTGTAGTTCGTTGGACACGCGTCAGGTGCAGCTCTGTATGAAAGCACGCGAGCAATTACAAAACAAATGAACAGCAAATACGAGCAAGTTCAAAATGCGTAACGGAGCCTGTGTGTAGTGGGCATGAAAAAAGATTTTTATTGCTATTATTATTATTTTTTATTGAAGGAGAGGAAGTGCGGGAGTGGCATGGCAACATACAAGTTTTCGAATGGCTTCTCAGAATTTCTTTCCGCTAAGTACGCGGGATCCCTGCTGCGTTTGCACTCTGCTGCCAGTTCATTTCTCGCCTCCGAGTTCAACTAATTCGTTATTATTGCCGTACCATAAGCTGTGGTCTTGCTCGTATATAAGCGTAGCAGATTTTATTTTTGCGCATACGAAAGCACGCGTATATCCAAGTGAGCAAATATTCTACTTTCTATTCGCATGCGATTTAGATATCAAGTTATGCTTTTTTACGCTAATACGGCGGTGAAGGTGGCAAGACGGCGGCTTGTTTGCTCACTTACGCAGGCTTACTCGCCTCGGCTTAGCCATAAGAAATATATGCTAAATACGATTCCAGGAAACTTATTCGTTATCCTTTGCAATCCGGCTGTTTCGAAATGAGCTGCTTTTTTTATCATTTTGTTTTAGTGTAAGCGCCCAGCGGTACGGTAAAATAGGCTTGCGTCTTTATGGCGAGGAGAAAAAAGAAAAAGGTTGCAAAACCAATAGCCTGTGACGCGAGTGCGCTCAGGATAGCGCTGCTACGTGCGCCCCCCAGTTTTCCCAGCGCAGCCCGAAGTGCCGAGAGAACTCGGCAAGCGGAATGCTAGAATATAAAGTTTGGATAAGACGAAAACGAAGTAATAGAGCGAATGTTCGCTGAACAGGAGCAAATATATATAGGACAAACGACGACGCATATATAAAGAAGCTTTGCTTCACCGCAGCAGCCGCTGTTTAGAGAAAAAAAGAAAGAGAGAGAAAAGCCAACTCTTTTTTTTTTCCTTTTTTAACACGCTCATCGCGGAAACAGGAACGGCGTGAAATGCTCTCATCGTTGTGGGCGCGCGTTGGACCTCGGGGGAGCAGATTAATGTTTGCGCTTCGCTTGAATCGAACTATCGTGCCACGCAGTCGCCGCGGTGCTACCACGCCGGCGACAGCCCTTGGTGCCGAAGATTTGTTTGCACAGCGTAGCAAACGTTTTGGTGTGGGCAATGCTCCGATGACGCAGGTTGTTAGTCCTTGCTCTCATGTGGCACGCTCTGCTGCAAGCAGCAAGCAGGCAGACGAAGCGCGCGCTCCATTGCGTGTAAATCCGAAGCTTTCGTGGCGCGGAAAAAAAGAAGACAGGCAACCGTTGCAAAAGATACTAAACAATCGAAACAACACTGATCACAGAGAACGGCGAATTTCCGTCCCTCCACTAGGGCGCTTTCTCTCTCTTACTGCTTACCGCGTATATACGGGACATACTTTACCAGCTCGCTCTTAAGTGCACGGTCGCGTGTAGTGTGCTTTGCGGTAGGATAAGCTTTTTTAAGTATAGAGTCGAGCTGCTAGAGCGCTCGAGGCTTCCAAAGTGTATATGTAAGGGCGGCGAAGCTCGGTGTTGAGCCGACGAAGCACGTTTCATGAAGAGCGCAACTTGCTGCGCAGGCCTCGCACTGGGGGAGGTTTCAGCTTCGCGCCACGCATCGATCCACCTTAATGCGACCGGCCCATTACTGTCCTCTTCTATTATTGCCAGCGCGGAATAGAGCGAGCCGAGGGCGTCCCGGCAAAGAAATTGCTCAAGCTCAGTGAAGATGGGAGCTCCCCTGGGGTGCTCGCGCGGTGCCCTCTTCATTTGATTCAAGTCGGTACCTCTGGCGTAAAGGCGTCCAGAACCGCGAACACCTCCTCGACACTATATTGTTCGGCGGCTAAAGAAAATATCTATAACCACAAGAAACGAAACATAAGGAGACAGCATTTGTTTGTACAGCGCGTTATTGCCGAAAGGAGACAGTCGACTTCCTGCACACTTGAGAGTGTCTATATATATATATATATATATATATATATATATATATATATATATATATATATATATATATATATATATATATATATATATATATATATATATATATATATATATATATATATATATTGCGCTGGCTGTTTTTCGTCCGTGCTTCTTCAGTAAACCATACAGGCTCTATACTCTACTTGCTATTACAGGGGTTTTAAGTTATCGCGCATGAATAAAAAGTGCAAATAGATGTTCTTAGGCGCAACAGTAAAAATATCACATGTTACGGTGTTAAACAAGTTCGTAGCTGGAAGATGCATAACTCGAAAGTGAAACTTATACAAGTAGACAGAGGCTCACTTTCGTGTCAAACAATCTGCTCGGTACACGTCTCAAGCTCACAGAGACGCCGCAGTGCCGCCCCGCCACCGCTGTCAAAAGCGGGGAGCCGAGACATCACAGATTCAAGTTTGGCGACGTACGTGTATTTAGACTCCAGCCGCGAACAAAAGGGACTGCTACCCGCATGTCGAAGCTATAGTTTGAACAGCCAGCCGCGACATCAAACGCGACAAGCCGGAGTTCCTTTTCAGACAGCCACAACTGCACTTCAATGTCAACTGGAGACAGACGTTCTAAACAATGGGAACGTCTCTGTGTGTGTCGTGCTGTCTAATGTGGCACGCGTGTGTGTCCTTGACAAGAGAGTCTAGGAACGACGTGGCGCTGAACCGTCGAAAACGAAATGCGCTGCATTCTAGGCACGAAGGAAGCTTCCTCCTTCAAAGTGAACAAACAGCTACTGCCTTTCCGCAGTTTTCGTTAGTGCTGCGGGGCTTCTGCATGGCATAGCGGCGTGAGAACAGGTGCACATTTCTTGTAGCTGGGTGCACTCGCTCAAAGAAGACTTTAGTACACTTCCAGTAGACGCTCTAAATCTGCCAGAAATGTGGGCGTTTAGAGCGTATATACTTTGTTTAGATATGCCGGTTTCTTGCAACGTCAACGTGTCTTCCCGTCTGCAATATGTCGTCGCTGCAACCGACATAAAGAGCTCCGCAGCTGGAATACTACGCACATTGTGAAGCCGTGGCGAAGTGGAAACTACGAGAGCCGTAATAATTACAAATAACAAAGACCAGGAAGACGCCGCGAAAGGCGCTGGGAAACCACGATGTACGAGTAGGAGAAGCTCCACACACGGAGCATAAAGGAAAGGTGCGCTGAAGAAACGAAATGAAAAATTTTTATCAAAGAACCGTCTCTCCGGTACACCGGAAACTGCGTCGTACTGGTGCTTGGCGCCTGAGCGATATCCAATATACCAGACTGGACTATGCGTGGCACACTAAAGCGGTAACAAACGGAACGTTGGCACATATTTCTGCTTCTACTGGTACGTGTGCGTCCAGAGATATAAAATAAAACCAAAAATAAAATAAGATCGCCACAGTGCTACACAAAATTAGCAGTCAGCTCAGGTGAGCAGCCGGTAATTATTTGTTTTCAATTTGGTTTAGTCTAACTTAAATGTGAACAGGCGCAAGAAGATATTCGTTTTATTTGGACAGCGTCTTGAGAGAATAACATGCAAGAGAGAGAGAGAGAGAGAGAGAGAGAGAGAATGAGCTGTGGGGCACGCATACCAAATAGCGCGGCCCGCTGCATGCAAAAGCAATAATCCATAGTTTTCACGGACTGTAGGTTTTGGGAAATTATCACGACACTGGAAATGAGTCAAACGATGGTTATTGCAGCTTCGCGTTAGTTCACGCTACCACAGGATCGCAAGCGGCAAGCGTGAGTGCAGGCTTCGTCACCAGCAGCGTTGGAGCGCGCCCACGTGGCTTTCGCGGCATACGCGAGATTCAAGGCAAGCTTCGCGCATGTCTCCCACAGCACTTACCGTAAGCGGACCAGCAGTGAGAAAGCAGCTGCGTCAAACACATGGGTAAGATTGAGCCAACGCCGGTTCACTCAACGGTAACGTGAGCCATGGTGCGCCCTGGTGAAACGACCCCGTGGCTCGGCTCCATCGACGCTTCACGCGTACACTTCAGGTCGCGACGCCAGCAGCCATTTTCGGGCGAGAATTTTGCGGCCGAGCAAGGCCAGCGATCAGGTGGCTGCCACTGCTATGGGCACGTCTTCTTCTTCCGCCAGCCTCGGTTGTACGCCCTCTGTGTGCGCCCGGGAAAACAACGAGGCTCGTTTGTCGGAATGATCGACCAAAATGATCGACCACAGCCATCGACCACTGCGAAGTTGGCCGGCTCAGAGAAAAGTGGTGATAGCGAAATATGGCCCTCAACTGACTGTAAAACGCCATTAGCTGCACGCTTCAGTATAAGGCGCAGGGTATACTTAATATGGCGAGGTTCTATGTTTGTTCGACGGTCTTTGCTCTAATACATGCACGCAGCGTTCGGGGTGAGGGGCAGTTTAGGACGCAGACGCAACACCAATTTTACCATCTGGCAGTCGCATTTCTTAAAAGTTCACTGCAACCTATAGGTTGCAGTGAAGAATCATCAATCACTATAGTGGCGCAGGTCGAGGGCAAACGGAGCCGATAATGTGTCGATAACGGTATCGCAGATTGAATTGTTCTCACTAAAGGCAACTTTTTTTTCCCCTTTCGAATAAATACCTTTGTACGTACAATTGGTTCAAGTGCATGGCTTTACACGTGCCCTCGTCACTACAAATGTGTATGGGCCAGTGCATAGCAAGTTCATCCGCTGTGACGATGCTTTAGCATTCGCGAAAATTTCATGATTCAAGGAGGTGACTGCAGGGTATGGGGCGCACTATAATGTAGTATAGTGAGATGAAGATGCGACGAGGATGTCTCACAGTACGTGAAAGGAGGATGTGACACGCCGGTGTATGAGTTGGCATCGCGCGCTATAGGCGATGTTGCGTTTCGCCTGCGACACGTGGTTTTGCCGGCGCGACGGCGGCGGGGCGGCGGACATTTTGGCCCGATCGTCGTCACCGCAACACTCATCGCCAGGTGTTTCCAGGCGCGTCTGCGGCGATGCGACCGCCTAGGGATTTCGTTCCAGTCATTGTGCCCGAAACAGGCGATGCCAAAGCAGGGATCTCATTCCAGTTATTGGGCCCGAAACAGGCGATGCCAAAGCAGGGATCTCGTTCCAGTCATTGTGCCCGAAACAGGCGATGCCAAAGCAGGGACCATCTTCTCGTTACAGTCATTGTGTCCGACCGGCAGCGCCACGACAGTGTGCTGCGCAGCGCCACGACAGTGTGCTGCGCAGCGCCACGACCAGGTGCTACGAGATCGTGCGCAGCGCCACGACATGGTGCTACGGCATCGCTACGACAGTGTGCGTCACCATTAGCCCATTGTACATTCACGTGCTCGTCTTTTGAGGGGTTCCTTCTTGCCCTCAACTGCGACAGTATAAAAACAGCTGCCCCCGGACGCCAGAGGAGGGCTCCGATTTCTTCCGTTGAGTGAAGTGCTCTCCCGTCTCTCTACTTCGGTCAAACCTGACCGCCAACTCTTTGCGATGTTAAAATAAACAAGTTGTTTCGTTGTTACCTGTCGACTCATGCTTTGCCGGGACCTTCGGATGCTTGCAGTTGTACCCCAGGCCGCCAGGCCAACGCTACCCTTGGGGCTTGCGACCCAGGTACAACCACGGGCGTCAGCGCCGAGTTCCCAACAGATCGTACCAGCAGTCGGATCCAAATATCTGGTGGCAGCGGTGGGATCGCCTACGACTCCAAACATCTGGTTGGCAGCGGTGAGATCGCCTCCGACGTCAAACATCTGGTTGCCAGCGGTGAGATCGCCTACGACTTCAAACAACTGTCTGCCAGCGGCGAGATCACGACAACGGAGGCCAGCAGCAAAGAGATGCAGTTGACAGTATGCTGAGCAGCTCAACGACGATCCGGGAGCAGTGCAACGAGCCCTGTGTGACGACTGGTTGCCTGCAGCGGAACGACTGCGCGGAATTCCTGCCTGCGAGGTTTGGTGAGTGCGGGACTTTCTTCTTCTGAGCTTTGCCAGGCTTTTGTTAGTGTCAGAAACAGAGCTGGTAATTGTGGTTGTCGTTGCTGCCGGGTTAGTTTGCGGCAAGACAATAGTAAGCAGTAGAGAAAGCAGCATTCAGAGCAGCCATGGATTTGAAGTCGTTGCGCAAACCGAAATTGTTGGAGCTTGCAAGAGAGTTGGGTCTGGATGTCTCAGACAAACTCAGAAAACCAGAACTGATAAAGGCTATTCTTGAGTTAGAGGCTGAGGATGACGAGCTGTCGGAATGCCTTGAGACTATTGAAGAGAGGGAGACTGCAAAAAGAGAAGAGCGCGAACGTAAAGAACAGAAAGAGCGAGAGCAACAAGAGAAAAAAGAAGAGCGTGACCGTCAACACGCTTTGGAAATGAAGCGTCTCGAGATAGAGATGGAACGCGCTCGTAATGGAAGTCAGGCACACGGTGCAGGAGAACGCGTATTGTTCAAAATGACTGACCTGATGCGGCCGTTTAAGCTTGGAGAGGACATTGGTTTGTTCCTGGTTAACTTTGAGCGAACGTGCGAGAAGCAGGGGTTCTCTCGGGAAACGTGGCCACAGCGCTTGCTCACTTTGTTACCCGGCGAGGCGGCCGACGTAGTCGCTCGCTTGGATAGAGAGGAAGCAGAGGATTTCGACAAAGTAAAATCGAGTCTGCTAAAAAAGTACCGGCTGTCTGCGGAGGCGTTCCGTCGGAAGTTTCGGGAAAATGAGAAAGGCAAAAGTGAGTCATATACAGAGTTTGCGTATAGGCTTATGTCAAACATGCAGGAGTGGCTCAAAGAAGAGAAAGCGTTTGGTGACCACGATAAAGTTCTGCAGTGTTTCGGGCTAGAACAGTTTTATAGTCGGTTACCGGAGAACGTGCGATACTGGGTCTTGGATAGGCCAGACGTGAGTACGGTGGCTAGAGCCGCTGAGCTAGCCGAGGAGTTTGTGACGCGTCGAGCTCGCGGAGCTAAGGACGGTCAAAAGGGTGAATTTGGCTCCAAGTCTGAGAGGCCAAGGTTCACGCCCATGAGATTTAAGGGGGACACGCGTAGTGAGGATGCGAGTGAAAGCAATCCGACCAAACGTAAAGAGACGGCAGCCGAAGCCGAACGCAGAAAGCGGTTCGAGATGAGGCGAGCGGGCGTTTGTTATACGTGCCAGAAGCCGGGTCACTTTTCGGCGCAGTGTCCGGAAACAACACCAAAAGTTGTGTTTTTTTCAATAGGCAGCACTGACGAGAACATGAAGCTTCTCGAGCCTTACATGCGAGACCTCCTCGTGAACGGGAAAGAGTGCCGAGTGCTTCGCGATTCCGCAGCTACAATGGATGTAGTTCACCCGTCTTATGTAGAACCCCATATGTTCACGGGCGAGTGCGCGTGGATCAAGCAAGCCGTGGAAGCTCATAGCGTGTGTCTGCCAGTAGCAAAGGTGCTTATTGAAGGACCTTTCGGAGCGCTTGAGACAGAGGCGGCAGTGTCATCTATGCTGCCACCCCAGTACCCGTACCTATTTTCAAACAGGTCCGATCACCTCCTGCGCGAAAAGGGGCTTTTGTTTGGTGAAGCTAGTGTTCAGGCCTTAACCAGATCGAAGGTTCGGGAGCTCGCTGCAAAGGCGGTAGTTGCGGGGCCGACGTTATCAAACAACGAAAAAGGGTCAGAGGCGCAGCAAGCTGATATTCAGAGCACGCCCGAACTGAATAGACTTGAGTCTGTAACGTTAAAGGCGCCAGATACTGGAGAGGAAACGCCCGACGCGGGAAAGTTAGAAGAGCTATCTACTGATTTGCTCATCGCGCCTACGTCAGACGGACTTGATAGGTTGCTAAAAGTCAGCCGGTCGGCTTTGATAGCCGAGCAAAAAAAGGATGGCAGCCTGGAAAACGTGCGCTGCAATGTCAAAGAAGGTATCGCCAGGAAAACTGCGCGTTTTGTGGAAAGAGGTGGAGTCCTGTACCGGAAGTATCTAGACCGCCGAGGAGTGGAGTTCGATCAGCTGGTCGTGCCTCAATGCTATCGTCAGGATCTGTTGCGCTTGTCACATGGGGGTTCGTGGTCCGGACACCTAGGAGTTAAGAAAACTAAGGACCGTCTCTTGCAAGAGTACTATTGGCCAGGGTGTTTTCGGGACGCAGACCATTTCGTGAGGACATGTGACACTTGTCAGCGGGTGGGCAAACCAGGGGACAAATCAAGGGCGCCGTTGAAATTGGTACCTATCATAACGGAGCCTTTTAGACGGCTCGTTATTGATACAGTGGGACCTCTGCCGGTAACAGCCACGGGGTACAGACACATTTTGACTGTGATCTGCCCAGCGACAAAGTTCCCTGAAGCAGTGCCGCTTAAAGAACTCAGCTCAGTTGAGATAGTTAATGCACTACTGTCCATATTTGCGCGAGTTGGTTTTCCTGCAGAAATCCAATCAGATCAGGGCACAGTGTTTACTAGCGCTTTGACGACAACTTTTCTCGAAAGGTGTGGGGTAAAGCTGTTACACAGCTCAGTGTACCACCCACAGTCGAATTCCGTTGAGAAGCTCCACTCCGTCATGAAGCGCGTGTTGAGAGCGTTGTGTTTTGAACATCGAACTGACTGGGAGCTGTGTCTGCCTGGGGTGATGTTTGCTTTAAGGACCGCGCCGCATGCGGCTACGGGGTTTTCGCCAGCTGAACTGGTGTACGGTCGCTCGCTTCGATCTCCGCTTCGCATGCTTCGAGAATCATGGGAAGGTAGGGGCGACGACCCAGTCGTGGTGGAGTACGTGCTTAAGCTCCTCGAACGCTTAAGAAGGGCACAGGAGTTGTCAGGTGAAGCAATGACAAAGGCCCAGCAGAGGGCCAAGGTTTATTATGATCGGACAGCCAGGGCCCGTCGTTTTGAGGTTGGCGATGAGGTCATGATATTGCGCACATCGCTAAACAACAAACTAGACGTGCAGTGGGAGGGCCCAGCGCGAATTGTTCAGAAACTGTCGGACGTTAACTACGTGGTAAGTCTGCCAGGAAAGCGGAAAGCACAGCAAGTTTACCACTGTAATCTGCTCAAACCTTATAGACAAAGGGAAGCAGTGGTGTGCATGATGGTAAACGTTCCTGAAGAGCTTCCGGTCGAGCTTCCGGGACTAGGCTCAGTGACGAACAGGGAAGGCACCGGTCAAGTCATTAGTGACCTTATCAGTAAAGCACCGCTGTCGCCTGAGCAGAAAACCGAACTACACCAGCTATTACAAGAGTTTCAAGGTCTGTTCTCTGAGAGGCCTGGTAGGACTTCTGTACTTACTCATGATATAGAACTTACCTCCACAGAGCCAGTACGATCCAAGGCGTATCGGGTGTCACCCCGCCAGAGCGATATTATGGAGGCTGAGGTAAAGAAAATGCTACAGCTCGGTGTTATTGAGGCAGGTGAGAGTGATTATACCTCCCCTTTGATTTTAGTTGAGGTACCGGGCAAGGAACCTCGTCCTTGCGTCGACTACCGCAGGCTTAATTCCATCACTAAGGATCAAATTTATCCGATCCCTAACATCGAGGAGCGCCTTGAGAAAGTTAGTAGCGCTCAGTTTATTTCCACCCTAGATCTTGTCAGGGGTTATTGGCAGGTTCCACTTACAGAAGAGGCTAGTAGGTATGCGGCGTTCATTTCACCAATGGGAACATTCCGTCCTAAAGTGTTGAGTTTTGGTTTGAAGAACGCGCCATACTGTTTTTCAAGTCTCATGGATAAAGTGTTGCGGGGACAGCAAGAATTCGCTTTACCGTATCTAGACGACGTAGCGATATTCTCCGCATCCTGGTCTGAGCATATGACACACTTGCGGGCAGTGCTAACCCGCCTGCGCGAAGCAGGCTTGACAGTAAAGGCTCCTAAGTGCCAGTTAGCACAGGCCGAGGTTGTCTACCTCGGTCACGTGATTGGTCAGGGTCGTCGCCGCCCCTCTGAAATAAAAGTGGCCGCTGTGCGAGACTTTCCGCAACCGCGCACAAAGACCGATATTCGGTCGTTCTTAGGTGTCGCCGGCTACTATCAGAGGTACATCCCTAGGTACTCTGATATCGCGGCTCCCCTGACGGATGCTCTAAGAAAGACAGAGCCTCAAACAGTCGTCTGGGACGAGACAAAGGAAAGAGCTTTTAGCGCCCTAAAGAGTGCCCTAACAAGCCAGCCTGTGCTACGATCGCCAGACTATACAAAAGGGTTCATTGTTCAGTGCGATGCTAGTGAGCGAGGCATGGGCGTTGTACTGTGCCAACGGGAAAATGGAGAAGTAGAACACCCCGTCCTGTATGCTAGTCGTAAGCTGACCAGTCGTGAGCAGGCGTATAGCGCCACCGAGAAAGAGTGTGCATGTCTCGTGTGGGCCGTTCAGAAATTGTCATGCTATCTAGCCGGCTCGAGGTTTATCATTGAGACAGATCACTGCCCTCTCCAATGGCTGCAGACCATCTCTCCCAAAAATGGCCGCCTCCTGCGCTGGAGCCTCGCTTTACAACACTATTCCTTTGAGGTGCGTTACAAAAAGGGGAGTCTCAACGGTAACGCCGATGGCTTAAGTCGAAGCCCCTAACGTAGGAATCAGCCTCAAAATTGTTTGTTACTGATGTTTTTCTTCCTGAGGCAGGATTTTTTTTAACATATTGCTTTTGTTTAGTGTTTCAAAGTGATGATATGCTTTCTAGTGCAATTTTTCAATTTGTGGACGCGTTCTGAGTGATGCTAGTCTACTGTAAGGAACTAGGCAGTGGTATAAAAAGGGGAAAGAGCCTGGCAGGGCTTAGTGAGGGTTGTGCCGTGCTTGCTGACTGAGCGGTTGAGTTTTCAGCGTAGTTCTAACGCTTGCCGGGAACGAGAACAAAAATGTGAACTCTCCCGAAGTCACTTTGCAGTGTCCCGTGCGAACCTGAACGAGAGAACGAGGCCTTCTCTGTGCGCTGCGCTCAAGAAACGTCATGGGACGCCCGACTTCGGTTATGAGCATCATCGAGCGACATCCCTCCGGACAGCGGATGCAGTCCCCTGTCCATCGGGATCTCCTTTCCCCGGCGGGGCGGTCTGTTGCGTTTCGCCTGCGACACGTGGTTTTGCCGGCGCGACGGCGGCGGGGCGGCGGACATTTTGGCCCGATCGTCGTCACCGCAACACTCATCGCCAGGTGTTTCCAGGCGCGTCTGCGGCGATGCGACCGCCTAGGGATTTCGTTCCAGTCATTGTGCCCGAAACAGGCGATGCCAAAGCAGGGATCTCATTCCAGTTATTGGGCCCGAAACAGGCGATGCCAAAGCAGGGATCTCGTTCCAGTCATTGTGCCCGAAACAGGCGATGCCAAAGCAGGGACCATCTTCTCGTTACAGTCATTGTGTCCGACCGGCAGCGCCACGACAGTGTGCTGCGCAGCGCCACGACAGTGTGCTGCGCAGCGCCACGACCAGGTGCTACGAGATCGTGCGCAGCGCCACGACATGGTGCTACGGCATCGCTACGACAGTGTGCGTCACCATTAGCCCATTGTACATTCACGTGCTCGTCTTTTGAGGGGTTCCTTCTTGCCCTCAACTGCGAGAGTATAAAAACAGCTGCCCCCGGACGCCAGAGGAGGGCTCCGATTTCTTCCGTTGAGTGAAGTGCTCTCCCGTCTCTCTACTTCGGTCAAACCTGACCGCCAACTCTTTGCGATGTTAAAATAAACAAGTTGTTTCGTTGTTACCTGTCGACTCATGCTTTGCCGGGACCTTCGGATGCTTGCAGTTGTACCCCAGGCCGCCAGGCCAACGCTACCCTTGGGGCTTGCGACCCAGGTACAACCACGGGCGTCAGCGCCGAGTTCCCAACAGATCGTACCAGCAGTCGGATCCAAATAGCGAGGAGGGGCGATGTCTGCGACCCACTATAAACGCAACTGCCAACGATATATGTTCACGCACGCATTTTTCACCTGCACCGCGTTCTGGAATTCGCTCTGACGGCGAAGCAGCAAGTGCTAAACCTAACTACACCGGCCTTACTTAATTAAGCGCGCAGTTGGCGGCGACGCTAACAATGTTCAGACTCCAGAATACAAAACAGTTTAGTTCTTCTTGCCCAAGCATTCTACGCAAATAAACGAATTATTCGTGCGCCACTGTGAGCACGAACTTGACTTCTGGAAGTGCGCCAATAAGCGTGTGGTGTGAAGGCCCGACCGGGCTGCTGTATAACTTACGGGCCCAGCTATCATACGCGTGATGCCTCCAGCTGTTGCGCACTAGCAGTTCAAGAACAGCGAGACCAGACGCGCCCTGCAAGATTTGATAGATCTGACCAGTTGTGTCTGCCTGCAGAGGCGATCGAGAGCGAAGCAATTAGCTGCACCGTCTCGCAAGGAATACACCATACACGCAAGACCAAATCACGCCATCGCATGCGGAAGTTATGCTAACCGTGGTCGCAGAGGGGGAGCGCCCGGAAAACACAGCGGGAACTCCTCGCAACAATATACTGGCAATTTGCCAAGGTTCTAGTGGGAGAATGAAATAGGAAGTGTCTACGACATAGCAAACCCGCGAATCCGGCGAATAGTACACCGCCTCGGCTTAGTAACAGAGTTCTGTGCACGGTGCGCGCTGTTCGAGAAACGAGTTGTTCCTTCATTTTGTTTCACTCGTTTTCGGTCGTGACCGACAGCTGTGCGACGCTGCCAGAACGACGCAAAAGGCCTCAAGCCGAAGATGACAACGCATCGACTCCTGCATCAATTGGTATTCACGGTCACTGTTGTACGTCGGGAAAATCGGTACCTTTTTTTGACGAAAACGATAATTTTGGTGAAGTAGCGCATACTTGAAAATAAATAAAAATAAAAAGCCGTTCAGGCAAATATGAATGATGAGCACATACACAGGCACCTGTGTATGTCCTCATCATTCGTGTGTGTGTGAACGTTTTTTCTTCCAAGTGCGCTGCACCGCCAAAATCATGGATCACGAACTATCTCGTCAGTACCAAGGAAACGATAAATAAATAAAAATAATAAAGAAGAAAATAAGGACATGGTGCTTTCGCTATGGACATATAGTAAATGTCATTACAAACTTCTGCCTATATTCGCCTTTTGACAGAATGCATGCACGCAATATATATATATATATATATATAGAGAGAGAGAGAGAGAGAGACCAACAAAACGAAAGAAATAAGCTTATATATAGAGAAGAATCTGACCAAACGATAGTCAGTCTGATCGCATGGCACGTCAGAGGCATGCGCCAACGCGAATTCTCATCACTGCGGGGACGGTGAGTGGCAGCTTATGTAGCGAAGTCTTGCGTATCCACCTCTTCCGTAAATAGATGTCGCGATGAGACACATCTCGACCGGAGAGCTACCAGCGCCGTGAACGAACCGTTGACAACTCTCGCCACAACGAAAGAGTTTGATAAGCTTCAGAAGTGTTCTTATGGTCTACATATTACCTCTCTTCATTCGAAAACGGAACGAAAAAGTAATGGAAACACCGGGGCGAGGGGTGGCGGCGACGACTCGTCGCCTACGCTTTGTGGATCAGGAGGCGTTTCTTTCTTCTTCGCACTCCGAGGAATCGAAGCGCACAGACCCAGTCACCCCAGTATACGGTGTATATTTTTTCTCATTTTCGCGGCGAGAAATATATATGGAATCCTGACTTCCGACAAAAAATACACTACGAAAAGAAAAAGACGGAAGAAAGAGGTAAAACAACATTCAGCAACAACGAAAAAGTACCGCATTGGTGGTTGACCAATAAGCTCATTTATCGGGCCTCCTGTTGTGCATGTAGGACATACGAACTCCAGGGCCGAATCCACAAAGCTTTTCGTTCGTAAGAGCCCTCTACCCGCTAATAATATGTTCAACATCACGAGTGGCTGGCATCTGTTCTTACGAACAGTTCCAGCGTAAGAACATATTTTAGTATACGGGCCCGGATGTTTCTGTTAGTACTTACGCAAAACGACGACTGAAAGCAATGCATAATGTATACAGGCTAGAAATTATACGCGACATTTAGCGTTTCCCGCATAGGAGCCGCACGCCACGCGCCATGTGTCGGTGAATCGTAGCCATGTCAAATGAATACAGCAAGCTGCGCCGATCCGAGAGGCGGCGTCTTTCGTGGCGTCCGGAGCATTCCGACGAGTGCGCGTGCTACGCCGGGCGGCACGAACGAGAGCTTGTTCGCGGACCGATGGGCGTGGTGAACAAAGCGCGCAAAGCGGCCACGGCGCTCGGATGCGTGGCCAGCCCTTCCATCGCACGAGCTGACGCGCTTTTCTTCTCGCGTGCTCAGACGTGCACGGCGAATTGCCTGGGATTTAAAATCAATGTACGCGGCCGCAGTCGTCCGCACGCGAGAGCGCCTCGGAACACGCAGCTGCTTCTGCGGCGTCAACTGTGAACAGCCGATGGCCTTCGCGGCGGCACGGTGAAGGCATTCAACGCGCTGAAATGCCGCCGATCGTTACGCTGATGTCGTTGAGCGCGGCTGCACACGGGTTGTATCGCACCCACGCCCTCCCGAAACTGTCGAAGACCTGCCGTACAACCCAATCTCCTCCTGACACACATGCAATTTTAGGGCCTGTAAGAAACGTCGTCTGCCGGAGACCGCATTACCGATGTCCGTCGAGAGGAATACACCACCGCACGCGACGCTCGAACTGCTCGACCGTTGATCCCTTCGCAAGCGATCATGTCGGCAGTTGCGGCGCGCTGCAACGTTCAGTGGGAAAATGTTGAATGAAAGTCACTACCAAGGACCCTACTCGTGTTTCCGTTAACAAGGAACACGCGTATATTATAGTGTTTGCGTGTTTGAAAAAAATGATGAGTGAGCGAAATATGACAAAGCTTCGGAAAAAGTATTCCTAAAGTAGGAAGGCCCATCCACTGAGCAGTAATTATTTCCTATTATCCAATAACATTATTGTTTCGATGTTTGGGACACAGTGACGTCAAGAGAAGACCTCTCCACCCCTTTTCCCGTTTTCTTTTTTCCTCGTTCGAGGCGCCCTCAATATCCCTAGCGGTTACTAGCAACGGCAACACTTTTGGAGAAATGATCACAGACTGACGTCAACCGCTGAGCCATCACCACAGCGCACATTCGCTTACTTCAGCGCCTCAGCAGCGTGAAGGACGAAGCTGAAAAGTGGACTTAAGAAGCCAACGGACGCTCGGCACCGGAAATTATACTACCTGTCGATTTCAAGGCCGCATCAAATCGATAAGGCTGCGCAAGGGAAAAGCAGATCCTAGGGAAATACACGCAGTACGTCAGAGAATAAAGACTTTGTTACTCAGTTCGAAGCAAACATTTTTTAATCGCAATCTAAGTGATTTTCTTAAGACTTCCCCAGAAAAATTTTGGCGTTATTTAGACCGCAGAAAGGAAGAAATAAAGCAAATGACGGTAGGAAATGTTCTAGTAGAAGAAAAAGGTGTTATCGCTGATGGATTAAATAAATATTTCCAATCAGTATTCACGCGCAGTGATCGACCATTTCCAGTAGATGATGGGGCATCTTTCAGCGAAAGTTCCATGGACGCTATCAACTTTACTCAGAGGGGCGTATTCCAGCAGTTGCTACAGTTAGATGACAAGAAGGCTTCTGGGCCAGACGGAATACCTTGTGGCTTTTTGAAAAGGTATGCTGAGTGGATATCATTTTATTTGGTAATTATTTTTCAGAAATCACTAAGCACCCATTCCGTGCCACAGGACTGGCGTTGTGCTGTAGTTATCCCCATATTTAAAAGTGGCAATCGTACTCTAATGAATAACTACCGTCCTGTATACCTTACGTCAGTTTGCTGCAAGGTTATGGAACACGTCATAGCAAAGCATATAATTATCTTCCTAGAATCAAATGGCCTCCTTTGCGCATGCCAGCATGGGTTCCGACGGGGACTTTCGACAGTGACACAGCTCATTGAGACATTACACGATTTTTCCAAAGCTATGGACAACCGTGAACAAATGGATGTTATATGCGTTGATTTTGCCAAAGCCTTTGATAAGGTTCCCCACCGTAAATTACTTTTTAAAGTGTACAAAGCAGGTATAAATGGCGACGTTCTAAAATGGATTGAAGATTATTTAACTAACCGCAAGCAGGCAGTTCGCGTTGATAGTTCCGAGTCTGGTTTTGTAGATGTATACTCGGGAGTACCACAGGGGTCCGTGTTAGGACCAACACTTTTTCTGCTTTACATCAATGACGTAGCAACCGCTTTAGATAGTTCTGCTAAGATAAAACTCTTTGCAGATGACTGCTTGATTTTTGCGCCGGTATCTTGTTTAGAGGATCAGATTAAGCTCAACCGAAACCTTCAGGCGTTTGGGAGTTGGTGTGACAAGTGGGAAATGCGAATTAATTTTGATAAGACCACATACACGCATATCACTGCAAAAAAGAATATTGTTGCTTTTCAGTACGATATTCAAGGCTCCAATCTAGTTAATGTTCCTTGTTTCAAATATCTTGGTGTCTCTATTTCGCATGATTTAAAATGGCACAATCAAGTAGAAAGAGTGTGCTCTGCGGCACAGAAGAAATTGGGTTTTTTAAGAGCAAAACTGGGGAGGGCAACAAAAGATGTTAAACTGCTGGCTTACAAGTCTCTTATTCGACCATGCCTAGAATATGCGTTAGTAGCATGGGCGCCCCATCAAACGGTATTGTGGGCCAAAATAGAGAAGGTGCAACGCCGGGCGGCGCGCTTTATTTGTTCGAAATATAGAAGGACAGACTCAGTTGCGGCGATGTTAAAGTCTTGCGGTCTTGAATTATTGGAAGATAGGTACAAGAAGCAGAGAGTAAAAACGTTATTTCAAATAATTCACGGCGAACTAAAAATTAATAAAGATTTGTATTTAAAACCTCCAGGCAGACTGAGCTCCCGCTTAAATCATAGTGCAGCTATTCAACCGTACTTGTCCCGAACCAATGCCTTTCGTTGTTCGTTCTTCCCACAGTCAATAGAGCTGTGGAACAAGCTGCCTGCAGAAATTGTTCGCAGTTCTGATACTGCATTGTTTACAAATGCAATCAAGGTTCTTTACTAAAACTGTACCACGTGGATATTGTAAAGTGTTTTTCTTTCCTTTTTTCTCTTTTTCCTTTTTTTCTGTTTGTGTGCGTGCGGCAGCTGGTTGAACATTTGAATACATGTCTTATAGTCTGTATATCGTATCTTGTATTGTATCCGTAGGACACTGTAGTGCATGTGCATATTTCTTTTGTATCTGGCTGTCTTGTACGAACGTATATGTAACATCCCTCCCTGTTATGACCCTCAACTGAGGGTTGACAGTATTTCTAAATAAATAAAATAAATAAGCGTATATGTTTCAAGCACACAACTTGTCAGCTCTTCAGCTGTCAAATACGAACGCCGTGAAGTATCCACATCAAGGAGGTCAATTTGAATCGCAGGTGAAGGGCATAGAAAATCGCAACAAAAACTAACACTTTTTTTTTTTTAAACAGGAGGCACTCTGTTTCTTTTTTTTTTTTCGCGAACCGATATTTTACAAGTTTGGTCTTTTCGACGCTATATATATCAACCTCGTTCAATGCAGCCTACCGCCGCTTCTTGGAACATCAGACGTCGTTCTTCGCACTGCACGTTGTGCGTTTCAATATTGGACGACCCGAGATGAAATGTGACGTTCCGCCAAGCAGGAACGCGCGACGCATCAAGGCAACAGAGTCACCCGTTTGTTCGCCGCATGCCGAGAAGAAGCCAGCGTGCGCTTTGCGGGCAGACAATCGAGTCTTCTAAGGGACAGAAATAAGGAGCGCCTCAGTGTTTAATAAAAAGACAGACAAGAAGAAAGGGCCGGCCCCTTTACGACCGCATGCTGTGTCCCCCGAGGAGCGCCGTTTACTGCAGAAACCCGAGTTCTGTCGCACCGCTGGCGTTGCCCGGCGTTTTATTCCGGCCTTTTGGACGCCGGCCAAGCGGCAGGCGCTGCTTTAGTGCCGTGACTCTGTTTACATTTTTCCCGCTTCGGCGTCCTTAGGCGGCTTTATTGCTGTGAATCAAAATGTCACCTTTTCTCTGGTGTGCGTGAAAGTAAGAAGGCCGTTCGCGAACAATCACGCGTGCCGTTATGTCAGGCCGGCCGCGCGCTAGCGTATGCAGCGTGTTTCTGGCAGGCGTAAAGACAGCACGTCTGAAGATGTAACCACACAGAATGTGCTTCTCTGCAGACGCTGACGACCATTTTCTTGTGCCCTCTGCGTTTAAAGCACCCCGAAAAATAGCATCGGTGAATTTATTAGTAGCCCTCTTCCCTCCCGACTACCCCCTCCCCCGTTTTTTCCTCTTCGTTTGTTTCGTCGTCATTCTATGCATTTAGCGTCATTTATTTATTTAGATTATTCTTTCTTCCTCTTTATTTATTATTTCTTGTTGCCTTTTCGCAAAGGGTGACTTGTCCTATTCAGAGGCTCCTTTCTGCGAATATACAGACTATATTCAGTCCTACATTCAATGTCATGACCAGCACCAGGGCCGGTACAATGTAGCAATGCCTTCCGCTTGATTCTGTGCCACTCTTATCATCCACCATCCACGGTTGCCTTACCCCATTGATAACGCGGACGGAACGTCATTCTGACCGCTGAGAAGCATCGAAAAGCGCAAAAAGGAATGACATTAGAAAAGGCTCCGTTACAATATCGTGGCCCAGTATACAAGGTCTGTCCCAAAAGTTAATGCAGTGAGTCTACAAAAGAGTGGGAGAGGGTGTAGCGGCGCTGCTCTCTCTCCATCTCTCCACTCGAAAGGAACCGGTTTACCTCTAGTGCGAGCTGGACGTCTCTGCGACAAGGCAAAATTTTATGCGTGCACTTCATGCGTAACCTATTTTTAGCCTTTGTCGAAATGGAGATTGACGAACAGACTGAATAAAGGAGAAATACCAAAATTCTTGTGAAATTCAGCAAGAATGGCGCAGAAGTTCATCAAACGTTGAAAAAGGCCAATGGAAAGGATGCCCTAAAGGAAACGATCGTGTTCAAGTGGGTCCAGCGTTTTTGGGAAGGCCGTGAAGGTTCCAAGGACGATGCAAGATCGGGACGCCCCTCCGTCTTGTGCGAAGGTGAAAAGATCGATCGTGTGCATCCTCTTGCACTCAGTGACCGACGAATTATTGTTAGAATGATAACGGAAGCACTTGGTTTCGAGAAGTCGTCTATTCACCAGATTTTGACTGAAAATTTAGAAATAGTAAAGCATTGCGCAAAATGTCGCCTAAAGTACTGACTCCTGAGCAAAAGTTGTGACGAAAAGAATGTTGCATTGATTGGAAAACTCGAGATGACAGCGATGAATTCGCGTGGAAGATCGTCACCGGTGGCGAAACTTGGATTTACGAATACGACATCGAGCTGAAGTTGCAGAGCAAGTAGTGGGAAAATAAAGATGACACAAGGCCAGAAAAGCGTGAAAGAAAGAAAAACTAACAAAACATAAGAAAGAAAAAGAAAGAAAGAAAGAAAGGGAGATTTAAAAAAATCAAAGTAATGTTGAGTGTGTTTCTTTATTGCCTTGGAATGGTGCACCACAAATTTGTACCTGAACGTTGAAATGTCAATGCAATTTTCGACGTGGATGTCCTGAAGCGTCTGAGAGATCGTGTGCGTCACGTGTGATCAAATTTGTTTGAAGAGGGGCGCCAGATTCTAGAGCACCACGATAGTGCCACTTCGCACTCTGCATTGATCGTGCGTGAATTTTTGGCACGCATTTCCATCACTATGCTGAAACACCCCTTCTACTCGCGGGATTTAGCCCCCTGGGACTTTCCTTTTGTTCCCAAAATGCAAGCTGGTTCTCCGGAGAGGAGACATTTCGGGAATGTGATGACAATTTCAAAGGAAACGACACAGCTGCCATTCACTGAAAAGGGCGCCCAAGCGTGCTTCCAGCAATGGCAGAACAGGTGAGGCCAGTCTATTGTGTCTAATATGGAATATTTCGATAGTGAGTACACTGACATATTTGAAAAATCGAGAAATGAATTTTATAAAACGTACTGGTACGAACTTTTGGGACAGATGTAGTACACACACGCCACAGCTAAGATGCATTGATCAGTATCTGTGAGTTGTACGAATAATAGCTCTTCACGAGGTACGTATGGCCGCAAATTGAGCACTTCCGCAATGTACATGTGGCTTATACGCACAGCCGCGAATGTGGGCGCCTCTGTACGCATGCCAGTCGAAAGAGCTTGGTGAATAAAAACGATTATTCTGTTTCGAGTCTCCTGTCTTTAGCGATCCGAGGAAGTCGTAGCAGAGGCACGCGGTATATGGCTTTCCCTGCGGCCTTGTCACAGTAAGATTACGCATTCCTAATAAGTTACGCGCATATATATAAAGGGCGTCCCAACTACCATGCACCAAGATTGAAATATATGCAAATGCCACGTAGGTGGACAGAACTAAGGTAAGGTTGTTTGCCGTCGCATGGAGATACTAAGATAATTTTTGACATTCAGCCTAAATACATAATTATTATTAATTAATTACTCAGCTTCTCAAATATTATAATTAGATGAAAAGTGTCAACGAGAAAATTGTAAAGCAACATGAAAAACTCCCTAAACAGCTTTATGTTGCTCAATACGTGCTACGTAAAAGTGTTTTTTCCAAACGTGAAAGAAGCCCGCGAATACAAGCAAAATTGCCGCGCGACTGGCCGCTCGAGTTACTTTTGTGCTTCAATGCATAAAACGACGACGTTTTGTTAAGAACGCAACTGGACCACCAATGGATTTCTCCGCAAAGTTCAGGAATTAATATCTCGAAACTGGTGTCATCCTGCGAATTCGTTCTAAGTGGATCCGCTTTGCGAACTCCACGGTTAAAATTTGTGAATTGCAATATGGGCCATAAGGTTTAAATCTAAATGGGTGAACTTTTTTAATTAGTCGATTATTCATTTGAAGATTTTGCCCAAGTAATGTCCGCCCCCTCGTGTAGACCAGCTCATGATCTGGAATTGTGCTATCGGCCACAGACAATTACCTTTAAACATTTTTGACAGTGTTCGCTGAAACCCCGGTATGTGTATTCTGCATTAGGCAACGCCTTTAAAAAACGCCTATTCCTAGGAATGACTATTTACTTTGACATCGCTCGAGTCGTAATAATAATAATAATAATAATAATAATAATAATAATAATAATAATAATAATAATAATAATAATAATAATAATAATAATAATAGTAATAATAATAATAATAATAATAATAACGCACAGAG
This sequence comes from Dermacentor variabilis, assembly GCF_050947875.1. Lineage (NCBI taxonomy): Eukaryota > Metazoa > Arthropoda > Arachnida > Ixodida > Ixodidae > Dermacentor > Dermacentor variabilis. Next base: position 250,233,719 of record NC_134568.1, read on the forward strand.
GGAAATAGGGAAGGAGCAGGCTGGCAACTGCCACCGAGAGGGGCACGAAGCCTGCCTACTCTATAGGAGGGAGAGGGGATAGAAAAGGAAGTTGAAGATAAGGAGAAGGGAAGTAAAGAAGAAAGCAACACAAGATGACAGGCCGCAAAGACGAAAGTTTCGCATTGGTAGGGGAAGCAGAACCAAGCCGTGTTTCCGCAAGTATTAAAGCGATAGCGTTAAGGGCCCCGTGTCGCAGAAAATCCGGCTTCGGCGTGGGACGTCACTTCGACAAAAAGAATTTCGATCTAAATTGCGAACCACACATGCCCAACCACTCTACTACCGTCAAAGTCGCTCATACTTGGTCTTTAATTCTTTAAAAATGTCATTCCCTCGGGATTTTGAGAGCGGTAGCCCACAAACAATTTTAATGAAAAAAAATAAAAAACACTGACGGCGCATATCTTTTATGTTAGCTCTTCTCAGACTGAAATATTAAAAGTGCGAAACCATAACAGGAGATCGATCCGCAAGCCGCGTTTCTACCAGAAAGAAGGCTTGCCTTCGGGCATAGCGTTCGCCGCCAGCGTTTCCCGGTAAACGTTACGGTTACATATGCTGCAGTTGACGGAAAGCATGAAAAACAGCCAGGGGTCTTTGTATGCTATCGCGTTCCACTCTTAAAGGCGAAGATTAAGCGTCCTCCAATTTTTATGTGCTGCTGCATGAATTGTGCCCTGTCATTGCTATTGATTTTGCGCCAATATCGGAGGGCATAACCTGCTTAATTAAATTAAGTTAAAGTAAATTAAATTATGGGGTTTTATGTGCCAAAACCACGATCTCATTTAGAGACACGCCGTAGTGGGGGACTCCGGAACAATATGGACCACCTGGGATTCTTTAACGTGCACCTAAACCTAAGTACACGGATATTTTTGCATATCGAACTTGCTTAGTGTCCAGCGCCTTGATCAGTGATACGAAAGAACGTCACGGCTGTGTTCGCCACCTGTAGTTGGGCTTAGAACTCTGTAGTCTATTGATTCCTCACGATGGTGCCACTACAGTTGTCAACAACTAAAGCTTTGCCACAGCACTTCGTCGATTTCCTTATTCTTGGCCACTTTGTCGCTGGTAAATTTGGCTTCATTTCGTGCAACATCCGCCGCCTTCGTGTAACATTTCGGTCACACCATCTGCTTAAGTTAGGCTTGCCTGGGGAAACCCCACTTCGCGCTGGCCGCAAACTGCAAGCGAAAGCGAGCGCAGACCCGAAAGCGCCGCGTGGCAGCTCTTCGGTGCCACGCCGGACGTCGGCGAGCGGGAGCGCCAGCCGGCACGGGCTTTGTATTCAGAAGTGCTCGCCTCTCATATTCCGGAAAGAATTAGGAGAGCCCTCTCTTCGCCAGCCGTCCCTGGCCGCTGTCTAGAAACCAAGTCGCAATTTCCGGGAACGAGATGCGTATCTGCCGGGAAGAGGGAGAAACCTTGCCGATGCCCGATGCGCAGCCGAGCTCGTCTGTCGCTCGTCCATCGCTGCGTTCTCCTCCGCGGCGCACTCAGAATTACAGGCAGGCCGCTCGCAAGCATTATGCGCGCATCGCATCACAGTGGCGAAGCTCGTGCGCCTATGAAAGACATGATTTATGGCGGGGACGATAAGACAACTTGGCAAAGAAGTGAAGAGCGTTTCGCGGCGACGGCCGGCGACCCGGAAAGCATATATGCGTGCGAACCGCAGTGACTTCTGTAAATGCGTCACTCTATAGCAGTTCCGCTCCTGCTGCCAAGCACGTAAGTGCGTTCGGTCAAGCTGCTTCAATGCAGGTTGTTGACGCTTCCTAGCCCAATTATTAATAAGCGCAGAACGGGAATCGAGCTGACAAAGCTGAACGGCCGCATGCACTGTTGCATGCACTGTTGTATAGCCTGTGAATATCAAAGCCAACCTTCATATTGAATCCGCTTAATCATCTTCAAACTGCCGCTGTATAGGGTATTACATAAACAGCGAGATTACAAAAATTGAGGAACATTTCAAGGGTGACAAAGCGCGTCATTTCATCGACGGCACCAATTTCTCGTATTTCACCGCTTGGTGTAGAGTAACTGAACAAGAATTTTCTAAAAACAGTCCCTCCAGCAGCAAATAAGGCAGGCCTGACGAACCATCTGCGTTACTGTAGAAGTATTTCTTTTTTCTTAACGATTCCCGCCGTTTCGACAGTGTTATGTGCTACGCCCTACTTTAGGCAAGTAGCTAGAACGCATACATTATAAAGATATATACGAGGATTAAACCAATGTAGTCAGTGCAGGAGCCTCGCTTTGCTGATTCATGCACCATACGGGCCCCCACTAAAATAAATTGTATTTAGTATAGCTTACACAATCAAAGTAAATATACTACTGTGCGTCGAATGACTGTCAACAAGAAGAGAAACAAAAAACCACTACAGCGCCATGGTGCTGGTCGTTATAAACGGCGGACCAAAGCCTCCGCGTGCTCCGCGGCTAACAGTTCGTACCAGAAATAATAGCGCTGCGGCGACGCTTCGGAGTAGCCTTCTTTCGGATGTGCGTCATTGAAGCAATATTTACGACCTCCACGTGAAGGATTTAGGCCTGTCAGCCGGAACCAAGGTTACTGTAAGACCCGCGGACATAGCAGTGCATTTAGCCGCCATGACTGTGTCGCCCAGAACACTAAATAACACGACGGGCAGTCCCTATAGCATCGTTACAAGCTACCGTCGAATCAAGGGGCTGGTTTGGGCCACTGGTACATAGCTTTCAGGCGATTAGTTTATCCCGTAATGTAGTACTATGAGCAACGCCAGAGACGAGGCGAAAAAATAAAAACAACACAAAAGACAAGAACACAAACAAAATCAAAACAACAACAAAACCGCTTCCACGCACATCATGACAGGCGAAATAGAGATCAATGGCTTTTCGATCGATTTACAGTGGACGTGACGAGCGGGAAGAGTTTTTACCAAGATTGATGGAGGTGCCGCGTCGTCGCGTCTTTCGCGGCAGCCATGACGCCGGACAGAGAGGACGGCGGACGGGAAATGGGCCGCGGGTGCACTCGTGGCCATGGCTCGAGCCGCGCATGCGCGCGGGCGAAACGAGAACGGCAGTTTCTCCTCCGGGAGCGAAGAGAAGCGGCATAACACCGTCCCATTACTGGAACTGCAGTGCCCCGTGGCGGGTCCTTTTACCGAAATGCCCTTCACTTTAAGAGGAAGCTTTAGCTCGGGTGCTCCTACCTAAATACATGTAAAAGGAGAATTCGCTTTTCTCGGCAACCACTGCACCAAATTTGAGGAGGTTTGTTGCATTTAAAAGGAAAACCTAAACTCTAGTTACTGTTGGCTTCGAATTTTTCAGCTAGGTCGTCAATTTTTTATTAAATATTTGCAAAAAATTGAACATTCTCCAAAAACGAAACTATCAAGTTTACAACTCTGTAACTCAACAAGGAAAAATGATAATACATTTCTGTGAATTGTATCTAATAGTATATCTAAAGAGCACAAAATTGATATGTTACACATGAATATAAAAACATTTAGTAATGTGGAAATACACCTTTTGAAGAAACCTTGTAAACAACGTAACAGATTCACGTAAAATGTAAAATTACTTATCGAATTTGTCCGTTTTTAATGATTTAATGGATGCCGTTTACAGAAACGCGATATCTGTTCTTGATGCAGAGCTATGAATTTGTAAACTTCGTGTTTCTATCTTTTTCAAACTGTCGTATATTTGAAAATATTTTTTAACAAAGTTCAAGCGCTAAATCGAAATTCCGCTTCCAACAGTCACTATAATTTATCTTTCTCTCTCAAATGCAACAAATTTCATTAAGATCGGTCCAGGGGTTATCTCAGCAAAACGTTTTTGCGTTTTACACGTATTTGAATAGGCCGCGTCGGAGTTGGGCCCGAGCTAAAGCTTCCTCTGAAGTCGCATTTTTGTTCAAATACATCTACGTACATTGCTTGCCACGCAAACAGAACGTCGAGCAAAAGTGAGAGCACATCAGTTTTCTGACAGAATGGGGACGCCATTTCAGTTCCTTTTGAGCTTAATCATACACATCGAAAAAGCGCCATTACATCGAATGGGTAAGTTTACATGCATTGTACCGACGCCTGCAACGGTAGCTCACCATATCGCTATCTACAACACTTCGTTTAATTTTTGACAGACACAGGTTGTACATAAGCAGTAGTTATGAGACCATTCAGCCTCGCCGAAATTGGAAAGGAGGAGCTTGGTTGCAGACGAATTTAGCCTCGCGAGAGTTGCCAAATCCACGCCATCGCTGTCGTTTTGCGCAACTTTAGTAAAGATAACATATGCGGCGTGTCCCAGCTAATGTTAACCACGCTTTTAAAACAAAACATAACATTTAAAAAACGTGGTGAAAGACACAATTTTAAGACCTACAGTGCTCGGTCGTCAGAGTTCTCAGAACTCTGACGACTGAGCACCGTAGGTGTTATGATAGAATCTTGCACCATGATTCTTAATTTTTTTTAACAGCTTGACAAACGTTATCTGGGACACATGGTATGGACAGGTTGTTGAGGACATTATTGTTTAGAACTGCTAAGCAAGGCAGGCGGACAAGAAAACAGGAACAGGGAAACCGAGCAAGACGCAAGCTGACAGCTTCCGAATAATCTAGGTGAGGATGCACCGTCATGCATGGTCGTACACGCATACGTTCTCTTTTGGTAAGCTGCCAACTGTACCTCATCAATAAATGTAAACGAACCAACAGTGCGTTACCAGAGCAAACAAATTAAGAGTGGTGGTTAGACCATCACTTTTTTCGCGTGATGGTTCTGAAACACCGCCACAGGTTGTCGTCACCAGACCTATCTCCTAATATACTTTTTTGAGAAACACTGGAGAGCCAAAAGTCTATAAACAGGCTGAGATCGGAGCGCACCATCGGGCGGGTTTGTGCTTTAAACTTGCGCTTCAACGTATATTCGTAAATGTGTTGGGCCATTTCGACGTGATTTCTGCGACTACAATACTCCACCTCCGAGATGGGACATCTCTGTGTCAGCACTAAATACCGCATAGCTATGGCCTGCAGTGAGTCGTCTCAACGAGAAGAGAGTTTCGATTTTCCTTCTTGACAGATGTTTTCCTCCATTCCACACGATAGCCGAGCAGCAGCAGTAGCAACAACAACAAAAGGTAGAGAGAGAGGGGGGGACCAAAACGCAGGGAGGTTAACAAGAAAGGAAAGTCCGGTTTGCTACCCTACACTGGCGATCGGGGGAAGAGGAGGTAGAAAGAGAGAAACGTAGATAGAGAGAGAGAGAGAGAGGAGGGAGGGAGGGAGCACAGACACACGATCACAGATAGAGGTGTACTCTGTGCTATATACGGAGAAGGTAATCTAAAAAGGAAAGTTCGAAAAAGAGCAGTAGGCAGCAAACACAGGCACCGCACATGATGAGAGCATCCAGCCGGTGCATGGCATGCCATTCGAAGAGCCACGAAATACGGCAAACAGAAGGGGTTCGCACTTTGTTTATTTCTTTTTTCTTCTTTTACGCCAAGTAGAGCACGCCCGAGGCCGCTTCTAAGCGCGCCTCATAGATCAGGATTGCGAACGCGGCCGCGTCGGACTTGACCCACTAATCTCACGCGAGCGCAGCCAGCGCGAAATACCCGGCCGCGCCCGACGACCGAATAATGAAGCGTGGCAGGGAAAACCGTTCAGAGCCGTGACTGGCGGTGTGTTTACACTCTGCCTCGACGAAAGCTCTACTGTGGAAAGCGGCAGGCTGAACAACTTCGTTATTGGACTTAGGAAACATATTACCGAGGCGAAGAACGAAAATAATGATGAAGCCTGCATGCAGCGTTGCTGCCCTGTGCATATTCCGTGTCTTCCGGTTCACTTTTGGCGCGAGTAAGGTGTTTCAAAGGTTGCTGATGTAAAACTTGCGCATATTTTTAACCAGCAAACGCGAACGTGTTCCAGCACCGTATATCACTCTGCCCCTGGAGTCCTGACAGTTCTTCTTTATTATGTAATGTTGCCAGTGTCTTTTCAAGACATAATGAACGGCTTACAGACGTTACCTTGAAACGACGCCTGCGCATGGACCAAAAACAGGTATTTTTCTCAAGCACCCGTCCTATAAGCCGGACAAATCGCTTACCTTACCACACGCAGCGACAGGTGCACCTCCTAACGAATCGTTTCGTTTTTTTATGCCCTTGATGTTTAGGGAACTAATGAGATGTATGCTGTCTTTTTCGCGCAATCTGGTATCCTTTTGCGGTGTGTATACTTGAGCCTCTCCAAGTTAAGCCCGCAAAAGCCCCCATAAATCGACAGCGAAAACTAGGTGTTAACTTTGGATTTGTATTTCGTACCAGGAGTATTTAAGCAACAGTGAAAGGTATGACGTTCTTAATATAAAACTCGGAAATTCTCGTTCATTCTCTCCCCCCCCCCCCGAATTTTGTTCTTCCTTTTATTTTTATTGCAGAGCTTCAGCTTGATTAATGAACACGAACAAATAAGAATAACGGGACATATTTTTCCCGGTTTATTTCACTCTAAACAATACTGAAACACGTCCTCCCCCCTCTCTTTATGGAACTAAATTAAAACCATACTAATAACACCATCGCATCGGACCGAATAACCTGAAAATTAGCGCCGTCGCCCTTGCCTGTATGATTTGGCATTCCCAAAGCTAGTCTTTTCTACCATCAAATTAACTCAGGACCCTCAGTCCGCTTGCAACGTGCTCAGCGATGCTGGTCATGTACGCAGTAAATGCCCCAGCACAGTGGACGAGTGTTCCGTGCAAGAGTCTTATTTGTCGTAGAGCATATCTTCGCCAGAGCCTGATCACCCAGATACGCCTCCTTCCTCCCGTTTATGTATAGCTGCTGACCGTAGCTGTGTGCATATTCCTTGTCCGACAGCCAATGATCAAAAGAAGTTGCCTCGAACCAGGCGCTTGCGGTAGACGTTGCCAAGCACCGTGCAGCATATTGCGTCGTCGCTCTTAGACAAGTGTTCTGGTGGTCGTATTTAATGGAAGATTTCTCGAGCGCATGTTGTGTTAATGCCCTGGCTGGCGGGAGCAGCTCAACATTCATTTGAAACCTGTCATTGTCAATCTCCAAGATTATGATACGGCCACCGTGGTCCGAGACAAGCTGCTTTCTATTTCACCCCAAGGGAGTGCGCACACGAAGAACAATACATGACCCCGCATGAATCCTTTGAGGAAAGTAACGATACAAGGTCCCTCGTCCCGAAGCCCCTCCTCCCTATAGTTGCGCTAAGCATCCAAACAACACTCTCTGGTTCATAACTCAGTGTCAGGGTTTTGGTTGTCGCAGTAGACCATAGATGGCCTGTTCCTGACGGACAGTCACTATAGGAACACGCGGCTGCACGGCCCCCAACTCTGCCAGCGCGATTTCAAGCGAGGCCCGCGAGCCCTCGCAGGGTTGCCTCGCATCGCACGTGAGCGTGCAAAGACAAACAAAGCTGTGGAGCAAACTCTACGGAGAGCAGAGCGCGGTGGCTGCAGGAACGAGCAGCTGCGCAGCGTGTCACGCCGCTCTCGGCCATACAGAAACCGAGGGCGACGCACCTACACGAGCAAGAAGCAGCTGCGGACGCACCACATGCGCCAAGTCTAGCAGTGCCCCGTCGCTTCCCATGCAAACGGTGATCACTCTTAGCACCTGCACGTCTGTGTCGCAGCTAGGCGCGGGAAGGCGCCTTCAAAACATGCAGTTTAAAAAACCGACTGCAACCGCGAGCGCGCTGTTGGGAAGAGTGCAATGTGCTTTCCACATCATTTCTAGAATGGATCGAGCCCGATAAGACTTTCAAGCAGACCGAGGCATTCGCCGTTATGGCCAACTGTTGTATAGTTCACAAGCCACACTGCCGGCGCCGAAACAAGCGAATGCATTCGCAACGAAAACAGATTCCACGAACCCCTGCGGCTTATCGAACGTCAACCACTTCCGATTCTCCTATGTCCCTTCGTAACGCTTCCTTTTTCCTTGCTCCATATTTTTTTATTCAGCGCCGTCGATCGGCATGTAATGGAATACAAGAAAAAAAGCACAAAAATAAAAAAAAAGTTCTAGAAGAGCGCCAGAGGGAAAGAAAGAAAAGAAAGAAAGCAGACGCCACTTGTAAGTATACCGCCGGAACAGAATTGAAATTTCGGCCGTACCTTTTGAGGTCGAAACATTAGAAGCAGTTGTTTTCTCTTCTGCAATTTTTTTGTTTTGTTTTCAATTTTCGGAGATATACAGGGGCGCTCGTTTTAACTTCTCTCAAATTTTAAGTCCGCATGTAAACGCGAATAACAGAAATCTTGCAACGATGCAATGATAAACCAGATCAAGCCTTCTATCAACTAATTCTGCAGTAAAAAAAAAAAAAAAAACTTGCTTGTTCTTGGATCCATCTTAATAGAGTTCTTGAGGCTATGGTGTTGGGCTGCTGAGCACGAGCATGGGGGCGAAATGCGAAAACACCCGTGGTACTTAGATTTAGGTGCACATTAAAGAACCCCAGGTGGTCCAAATTTCCGGAGCCCTCCACTACGGTGTGCCTCATAATCAGAAAGTGGTTTTGGCACGTAAAACCCCATAATTTAATAGAGTTCTTGAAATACAGCTTCGTTGAACCGCCTTTTGCAGCATGAAGAGGCCGCAGAATTCCCGAAGCTTTTCGTTCGTAAGTACCCTTTTTCGAGCTAATTCACCTTCTTGCTGCCTCTCACTTCAACGCGAACTAAGCGGCACGAAGCTATCAGCACGCGGCGCACTCTGTCCCCATCGCAGATCGCTTTCAAGATAAAACACGCGCGGCCGCGCGCAATACGCAACCGACGCCGGAGTACGGTTGATCGTGGTTGACGATGTTTCGACGCGAATGGATAAGGCGCTAAAGAGCCATAGCGGCTTATAATGATCGGAACCTGGCGCCGCCACCTGCAGCAGTTTGCTTGCGTCATTAATTGACCTTGCGCCGCAGTCCGCAGCAGTTCATGTCGTTTATACCGGTCGGATCAAATTTCATAACATTGATAATGACAACAATACCTTGATTTGGGCCAGTTGGTCCATCTTGACAGCTTTCATAAAAAGTGCTAAAGACGAAGAAGAATACGAAGGAACATATACGACAGGAAGCGCCAGTCCTGTCGTATGCGTTCCTTCGTCGTCATCTTTAGCGCTTTTCTTATTAAAACTGTCATGATAACGACACCAGGCTGCGTGGAGATGAGCAAGTGGCACAAAACTTATGCATACTTAGACAACTACCGGAGGAGTAACTGCGTGGTTTTTTTTCTACTTCGCTTTTTTTTTTCCTTTCCTGCACAAAGCTGCTCTCACGGACGACACGAAACTGTGGCTAAATCTTCGTTCTTGCAATTGAACGCGCCATGGGCTCCGCTTCATAGCTCTTTCGAATCTGCGTCGCTTTCGAGAGTGTGCTGAGCATAAATCGAAACTCCGAGGCTTAAGCCTCTTTAATGACCGGGCCGCTGCATATTTCACGCGGCCAATGCGTGCTGCGGTTCCAGGGAGCGGTGCGAACGCCGCGTGATCGCTCACCGTCACGAGGAAACGTTGGCGCGCGGCATCACTCATCAAGTTGGGGAAGGACAGTTTAAGGGGGGGGGGGGCAAGGAAGGGAAACCACTTGTCACGCACGCGTGCATAGAGCGCTCCCCCCTCCCCCCCCCCCCGCCTTTTCTCTCTCCCGCATTCCCTCATTACATTTTCTGTACGTTCCCTTTCACATCTCGTTGATTCTTTTTCTGTCCAGCGTTCTACGATGGCGATGCGGTACTCCGCAGCAGAAGCGGCGGCGATTTGAGCCCACTTTCATGTTCGCCCCAATCCCGCTGTTATGGCGCGGCCAGGGCCCAAGCGTGCACCGCTGCAACGAGGCGCGCCATGAGAGCTATGTGCGCAAGCCCACTGCTGTAGAGAGCGCACCCTCCCTCTCCACCTCATCGCGCTCTGATAAACTCCTAGCGGCGCAGCTTGGGATGCGTGGAATTTGCGCGGCTCGTAGACCTCGTCAAAGGGCTTTCAAGGAGCCGCATCGCTTTAGCGCGCCGCATCGCTTTAGCGCGCACGCCGCGCCAGTTGGTGCGCAGGGATGCGGTGTACGAGTGAGAGGGGCGCCGTTACGTACAACAGATGCATGACTCAGCGTGCCTCGTACCATTTGCAGTACCAAAGAGAGAGAGAAGAAAATACAAATACAGGAGACGACAAGAGGAGCTGTTTCTTGCGATTTGAGAGTTACTTTTTTTTTTCTCACCGTGTTCGTTTTCTCTCTCTCTCTCTTTTTTTTCTGAGGGTCATAGGTTGCCAGAGCGAGCCCGCAGAAGTATTTTGGGTCAAACTTTTTTTTGGTTTTTTAACAGCAACATTCGGCTCTTAGCCGACCATAGGCACACTGCAATTCACGTCTAAACATCGAATACGTTTGCCAGTGTGTCCCCTGATCTTCCGTTACACGAGTCATTTAGAAAAGTTAACCACGCGCCTCTCACCCTCCATTCGCGAGATTCCGGTGTAAGAGCTTGCAGAGGAATTTTAGCGTAACAGCTTTTTATGAATATTGGCCCAGCGCCAGTATTCACAAAATCCTCTTACGCTGGACTTGTTCGTGCGAGCGAATTCTAGCGAATACTGATGCTGGAATATGAGCTATATTAGCGAAGGAAGCCGGCCAGTGGCAAAAAGCGCTTACGAATGAGAACCTTTGTGAATTCGGCCGCTGGTGCAAACGCTTTTTAGAAGAAAATGTATATAAAGGATTCCAAATATAAATAAATAAATAAATAAATAAATAAATAAATACAAAGCTCTGTCGTGTGGCATTTCGAACAATGCAAGCTTTTACAATTTTGCTTCTCATAGGTTTATATTTATTCCTTTGTAGAGAGAGAGAGAAAGAAGAGAGAGAGAAATATAAACAGCTTTTCAACGAAATGCAGAGAATTCTGCCGGCTTGTATATAGGCACCTACATGTTACTGGTGCATAGGCAAGCGGATCGTAGAGGAATTACACCAGCTATAGATGCAAAGCTTGGGTGTCGCAGATCATAAATAAAAGGGGTAGCGTTTAGCAATGTTTATTAAATGAGGGAGATGTGGCCAAGGTAACAACGACAAGGTATATTTACAGCAGCAATAACTGAAAGAGGAATCTCGCATATTCGTGCAAGTTGTTGCTAGACACGTGTCCTAGGAATATTTTTGCGTTGACGCTGTCCAAGAAAAATCAGAGAAATAGTGGCCTACGGCGCTTTCGATAGTGTATGCAGGCTTCGTGACCGGTATTTTTGCGGCCCATTGATCAGGGCTCACCCGCTCAGAGACGCCCCTACACTGCGCGTCGTGGCAGCAGTCGCATGGGGCACACGAAAGCCGATAAATAGGCGGGCGTACCCTTAGTAGGTCGCTCTTTCTCTGGCCACCGGATGTGTATTCACTGCTCAGCAGACAGGGCCACGAAAGACGACGCCGTCCGAAACCCGTCTTATTCCGCCATCTGAAGCGATCAAGCGAGCTCGCCTGCTTGCGCCGTCTCTCGTGTGTGGCACTTGAGCGGTGCTAGAAGACCTATCAAGGCCCGTGCAGAAGAGCTACACGCACGAAGGGTGATTTCTGTGTGTTCAGTATACAAAGGCGTGGGTGCAGTAAGGATATTTTCTTCTCACTTTGCAGGGGCCGTATTCACAAAAAAGCTCTTACGCTGAAATTGTTCGTAAGAGAAAATTTCAGCCAATCCTGATGCTGAACATAACGTAAGCGAACGCGCCGCACAATGGCAAGGACGAGCGAAAAGTTTTATGAATTCGGCGCTTGGTTAGCAAGACAGTCGCAAGAACTGATTTAGGTTATTTGAGAGAAACTTCGTGTCCCTGCACCTTTCTTGCAACCTTTATAAATGTGTATAGTCACTAGGCTTTTGTATTCACAAAACTTTTCTAGCGTCAGAACGCCTCCTCATTGGCCAGCGTTATGACTCCCGCCAGTCGTGATAGGGAGCAGCCCTTGATAACAAGACAATATCGGCACGGTGATGGCCGATCGCTGAAAGGATATATATATATATATATATATATATATATTGTGATGTAGTTATATTATTAGCGAAGGTGTCCGGGCCAATGGCAAACAGCGCTTACGAACGACAGGGTTCGTGAATTCGGCCATATAATTTTTGTGAATGCGGACCATAAACATGATTTCGGAGGCTTTGCGGAGAGTCTATTTAGACACGCAGCAACGCGATCACGCCGGTATCACAGCGCCGACCACCAGGTGTTCCGTCTCAAGCGAACTTGGCCAGACATATCGCTGCCCGCTGTCTTCGGAGCGCGTCAAGACAGTAAAGGATGACCCGTCCCTAAGCCCGACAGCTATCGCACATGCACAGAGCGCCGCCCGGCGAGGCGCGCTTGGCACCTGCGCTGCTCGCAATCTGCACTGCAGGAAGGGAAGCCCTGTTTAGAAAGCCCGGCGGGAACAGCCTTTGGCACTCAGACAACATGCAGGGAGCACCCTCTCCCCGAGCAAGGCATCTACTCTTTTCTTAGCGCTTGGGGTTATTCCCGGGCGTTTTAGCGCATCAGGGTGCGACATTCGACGTCCCCCTGTACTCGAACGAGGGTACGGGAAACGCTCACGTAACACCAACACAACAAGTAATCGATGAAACAAACAAAAAAAAAGAACAAGGACCCACGTCTGCGACAAAATAAGGAACGCTTTGTCTTGCGAGCGTATATATGCTGTGCACCCGCGAGACTAAGCGGTCCTTTTTATCATATTTCGGTGAAATCTGACTTGTCGTTTCTGGACCGCGCATTATTCGGTCATGCAACGCTTTAAGCTGCTGTCATCCCCTAATTGGTTAAAACCGCAGCGTTTTGAAGAGGGCAGAGGAAGACAAGTTCTTCCCAAATTGCTGAGCAAACGATAGCGGCCCTGGACTAGCAGCTGTCATGCAGCACACAATAAGACGTAGGCACGAGAATCAGTCCTTTGTTCCGTTCCTGAGTTTCTCGGTTTGCTCGCTTGATAGACCCTCGGGACTTCGTCGACTTTCAGTGAAGCCTTCGAATTGGTCAAGCTTTCTTCCTAAGAAAATAAGATTAACCTTTGCCTAGCATGCTGATCAAATGAAGCCCTTCCATTTCTGCGCCTTGCATTCCTGCCCTTCTATTTCTCCTCTGTATTTCTCAATTTCGAAGTGCCTTTTCTCACATTCTTTCCTTTTTTACTCTGCTTTACACGCTTCCAAACATACCTACTTTGTAGTGTTCCGCCCTAAAAGACCTTAGCGCAAGTGTGAGAAGTTCATTTTTGGCGAGCCCTATTACTGTTGCCGTGACACGGACCTTGTGGTCAGGCTTGTTCCCACGTTTCCGCAACGAGCGAAAATTGCATTCGCATCCCGCTGGCGTTTTTTGATACACGTAGCGCCTATACCGACACGAGGAAGATCCCGTGGCGCGCTTCTATAGTCAGCGTTGGTTCTATTTAACCACAAATCAACTCGTATAGTACAAGCGCCACCCAATCCTTCCCCCCAAAAGGAACTTTTGTGAGAACCACTGACAGCCAAAGTAGGAAAGCAGTCCTTTACCGACCGTGACAAGTGCGTGAGTAGAGGTGATTTAGATGAACAGACTCTATTACTTCGTCCTTCTGTGTTTAACTCACCGGAGTGGCTTCAGAGTGCGTTCTTTAGTACGAGGTCGCGGGATCGAATCTCGGCCACGGCGGCCCGCTTCCGTGCGCTCAGCTTTAGGTGCACAATAACAACCAAATGGGTAAAAATCTTGAGCCTCCACTGATATCGTCCCTCACAGCCGAGCGTGCAGCTTTGCATGAGACGTGAAACGAAACATATTATTAAGATTGTTATCAATTTCTCACTGCTATCTACTTCTTTAGGTCTGCGTTCTGCACAGCACGTGTTGCTCTATAGTTTGCAAACACGCACGCCACAGTTTTGCGCCGTTCTTATTCGACTCGCATGCGACGTGCTAGAGTACCGCTCCGTCCGCAGCCGTGCCGCCAAGGAGAGAGCAGAAAAAAAGTAACGAGAATAGTGGACTGTATGCGTCACCGTGCGCTGCGGAGCAAGTGGTCGAAGCAATCCAATAGGAGGTGCTCAGCACGCGAGCAAACCGACACGAGGCCAGTGCAAGGCTAGCGTGCCGCTCGCAGAGGAGTTTAATAGCCAAGAAGACGGGAGTCACAGTTATTATATAGCGCACCCGCCTCGGAAGGGCCGATAAAGCGAGGCCAACGAGGTTATCGCTGCAGAGGGGCGCCACGCTCAGCCGCGCCCGAAGGATGTCAGCCGGACAGATCGCATGCAGCCGCATGCACGGTGGGGCATGTGCTGAACTATTCAAGCGCTCGCAGGGCGGCGGTCCCGTCCATAAAATCCTGTATGTCTAGAAACGCTATAAACTCCTGGTCGAGGTAATCTGCGTCAGATGAGGTTCACGTCACTCGCTTTGCTGTCAGCGGCTCCTGCAGAGACTGAGATGTGCATGCGCCTGGGGGAAGCACAGTGGCCAGACTCGTGACGCCTCGTGACTGTACTAGGGCAGCCAAGTCGTTATTTCCGCGCTTCAATGTCGACCAGCAGTGCTCCTCTGAGGACGCCGTTAGAACAAGTGTGATCTCTCTGTCAACACCACGTGAAATGCTGGCGACAGCGAGACAAAGAATTTGCGTTTCGCGCATTCTTTTCTGCGCCTGCATAGACCGGCCACGCATAGACTTAAAGTGGTTGTTGTATCAATGTGCGGACAACGCCGCACGTCTACGTTCCCGTTTACGTATATTCCTGTTTACGTATATTCCCCGCCGATTAGTTTCACCCATCCTAAATTTTTACGGCCCAGAGTGAAGAATCGCTGCTTTCCGCTGAAGACCACGTTGCGCTGCGCTCGGATGGCAGCTTCCCGCGAGCCCTATTCCGCAGAGAAGAGCCTCCCTCCGAGAAGGACGATTTATACGGCGTAACGGCCGTTTCCAACAGTGGTATATATATATATATATATATATATATATATATATATATATATATATATATATATATATATATATATATATATATATCCCTCATGAAGGGCGCCGATTTACCGTCGCAGCTCCCCTCTTGTTTGCGATGTTTTCTTCCGGTTCTTCCCGAAAAACGTCGGTTGTTGCAGTCGATTAACCTTCCAAAGCCTATACGCATCTGTTTGCCGCACAGTACTCTTCCCGTTTTTTAAGCGCAGAAAAGCCGTTAATAACGCTATACCGTCACTGTGCCATTATACTTATTTTTTACTACTTTCTATTTTTATTTGTCGTTCCTTTTAAACAAAATTCACTCACCAGGAGAAAATAATACTAAAACAATGAGACAGAAAAAAAATGACTTTTGCTTTCGGAAAACTAGCGTTTCGTCCATTAATTTGATCAATTTATATACTGAACGGGTCCAATGAAAAGGAGGCTGCAAAAGCCTGATTTTATTTCCTTTTGCCTTTGGCCGCTAGGCGTGGAAAATTGAGTTAAAAGCAAACGGCGGGCGCTGATTCGCTCCGTTGGCCTGCTTCGCTTTTCAGCCGGGTCCCATCTCTTCACGTGTCGAAGGCCATGGCTGCAGAAACCGGAGACAGTCGGGACGTGCTCCCGACTAAGTTGGCAGCGCTTGGCGCGAGGATCCGGCCGACGACGTGAGCGGAATCGGCCGGCACGAGCCCGCATCGCAGCCGAGACGTGTTGCACGCAGGCATCGCGCGGGAAAGCCGAGAACCTCGCGGAATCAAGACGGTCGAGGGGGAAAGAAAAAAAGCGCACGGCGCCGCACCGTCAGCGAAAGCGCACGCAAGCAGGGCCCCCCGTGGCACCTCGCGGCGCTCTGCGCACCTGGATTGCCGCAGCGGCTGTCACGCATGATGAACGCTCGCCGGCGTACGGCACGTAATTCGCGGGAAGCGTTGCCAGGCTCGCCCCCTTCTTTCCGCACCAATGCTGTACCGGTGTCCGGAAGAGTGCAACACCTTGCCCGCATTTACACGTTTCGACCGCAAACACTCGATTTGCTAACATCGCGCACATGCGCCGCGACATACAGGCATACACGGTCGCATCGCGGTGTGGACGCGAATAAATTATAAGCGTACATTTTTCTTTTTCGAGCATGATTACCACTGATGAATGAATGAGTGAATGTCAGAAAGGGGCGGGGGGGATTCTAATAAGGTCATAGAGTAGCAACAGCAAATAAAACTAAAACGCAGTCGACAAAATGGGAAGAAGAATTGGTTAAGAAAAAAAAATAATACACACAAAATAGGAAGTGTTTCCGTGGACTGCGGTATTTATTTAGTTATTATTTGTTTGTTTATTTACTTATATATGTTTTTCTTTTTTGTGGCTCTATAGCGCATCACGGAGGTGACCTTTTCTCTCTCCAACGTGACCGTTCAAGACAGAACGTCGACGTATATTACCTCCGCGGCTTTTCGCAAACGTGCATTTTAATAAAGCCGCAACTGGCTACCGGGAAATCTTTTATCCTCTTCCTGAACGGAACCTAGCTTCAGAGGAGAAAGGCTATAAGTGCCGAGTGGGACGTAAACAGGATAGGTTTTTCCCCAGCCATGCACTTCCCGAGTAAAGCGGCAGCGCGGCATATAGCTATACACGACAGCGGCGACGCAGACTGCTCGAGGCCAGGAAACTGGTTGTTTCGCCGCTGCTTTGTTATTATAGGAGTCTCTCTTGTACCGGTCATAATCGTGCGCTCGGAGGGATAGCAAACAACCAGGAGGCGGATGGAAGGGAGAGCGGCGTGCCATCAGACGTGCACGTGGCAGCAACCAGACTGGCCGCCGATCAGGTGTCCGCACGGGCGTCTTTGTACCAACGCAGTGTTCTATTAATGCGCCGCAGGTATGTAGGTCGAATCGTTTGCAGTTAACGTTGTGAAACTATTCGACCAGCAGGAGAGCACAAAATCTGTTGACGTCCACGAAGATACCATGTGGTCCATGAATCACATTTGAGGGCTTTATTGACGTGCACTGCATCCAGTTTTAACCTTGTTTTTTTGAAGTACAAAAATTTTTAAAAAAAGAAAGGCGCCTATGGCAGGTAGCACAATTATAACCCTTGAACTAAATTACTCGATGAGGCAGACGCTACTCCCACGAGTTGCCAAATGCGGAATTGGCTAATTAAGAAAATTTCAATAGATATGTTTTTTTACTCATTAATTGACATCACCTATTGCAATCTACGAATTATAGCTGGTGAGTTTTCAATCTACACTGACTTGGAACGATTTCTGAGGATGCCACCGCTTGCGAGGTATGCGCCGTCATGCTTGCGGTAAAAATGCGCTGTTGTAGCACTTATATATAAAAAAATCGCTGTTTCATGCATTGAAGCACAAACGTAACTGGAGCGCCAATGTATTTTATCGAATAATGTGACAATTAATATCTCGAAACTGGTATATAGTGCTGAGAGTATAAGTCCGAAGTGCATACGCCTTGCGAACTCACCAGCTACAATTCGTAAATTGCAATTATGTTAATTATTCAATTAAGGAATTCAACTTTTTCTAGGAGTAATGCCCGCCTCATCGAGTAATTTAGCGCACGTGTTAGAATTGTGCTATCCGCCACGGGCATTATTTTTTAAAATTGGTGCAGAAAAAAAAAAGAAAGAAAGGGGGCACTTGGTGTCCCCTTTCTTAACGTTTTTCTTTCTTTCTGTTCAGGCTTGCTACGATAGCCACCGACGATGATCTTGTAAGACGCTATAAAGACGCGTATTCGCACGACGGAGATCGCGGCAAAATGTTCCGAGTGACAGCCGCCTGCGGATAGAGAGCAACACTTGACATTTACCAAAGGATTAACGACGGCATGGTGATACGCGAAGCACATAACATGAGAGTAAAGAAACTGACGTGGGCATGTTTATTTCTTATTTATTATTACTTTATCGTTGCTATGCCAATTGTAGTCACCACGCGCTTACAAAGGCAGGATAAACTTTGCGACCCGCTTCGGTAGTACAGATTCTCGAGGCTTCAATTCGGGACCCGAAGACCTAAAGTGAACGCTACAGTCGACGTGAAATCGGCTTCTGTTTTGGTGATCCTGACGAAGTGCGGTCGACATGCGAAAGGTAATTTTTCAATCGTCCGACGAGGGTCGATACATCGATGCCTGTGTTAGCGCAGATATGCCTGGCTCGGGTGGAGACGTGCTCGAACAAGTGTGAATTTTTTGAAAGCCTGAACTGCCTTTCTGCTACATTGCTACTAGCGCTGCAAGCTTACTCTACTTTAGGCAACGTCTGAATCTTCAAATTACACAATATACAGAGGTCTTACATACTTTTTCACTCATTCTTGTGGTTAAAGGGGTATCTGGAGTAGTAATGAGAATAATTATTCACAGAAACGTCATAATTCGTAGTGTTTTAAGCACTTACTACGCTGACGGTATGAACTATACACTGTAAGGGCGGACGTCTACTCTCATTCGATTAAAATAAGTATAGCTCGGAACTCGGCTGCTGCGTTCCCTCTCCGATGGAATTGAAAAACTGCGGATGGAGTCTTGAGCGAAAGGAAAACACCCTTAAGGGCACTCTACTCGATCCGCAGCGCACCACTACGTCTTCTGTCGTAATTTGTACATTCGCAGCGGGAAACGACCGCGCACTATATTTCATTCCGCAACACGTGCAGCCGTATGTTCTCTCGCCAGCACGGTTCCATGCTTTGATTGTTGATTGCGTTGATTCAGGAATGCTTGCGCACAATCCTGGATCCTCCTCTCCTCCTCCCCGTTTTTCTTTTTTGTCAATCCCGCACTCGCACGTTCCCCCCATTCGAGCCGAACCAAACCAAGGACGCGGCGACCTGTTCGCTTTTGGTTTTCGTGTCTCCATCGACAGCGGTGCGCCCGCGGCGACTGTCCGCGCCGCATGACGCGCTTCAAGAGCCGCAGGCCGGGCACGCACTGCGGTAAAACTGGGGGAGGAAGAAAAAAAAATTGGAGTTGCCAATATGCGGAGCCTTTGCCCTCCAGGACCAATTGCGGCTGAGTGACACCTGCAAATATAGGAGAGCTTTAATGGCTCCGAATCCGCGTATCTGACCTGGTCTAGCGCTGGGAGAAGGGTGGGTTCGGAGAAGAGGAAGGGAGTGGAGCAGCCGGAACAGGCTGCTGGCACCACCGTCACCGAGGTCGATGCAAATACCAGCGACGCCGGGTGACGAACTCTCGGCGAAGTGGTGCTCTCAGGACAGCGGCGGCCGCACCGCGTCGGCTCGGTGTGGCTGGCGTGGCCGCGCAGCGGCTCGTATGTAAAGCGCCCACATGTGTTTGATTGCTTCTTTTTGTGTCTTCCGCCCGAACGCGCGCGCACACTCCCAAAAAAGAAAAAAAAAAAGCTATTCGGAGAGAGAAGAAACCTCCCCTTCCACCGAGAGAAAAATGGAGGACACCTGCGTCGGTAAACACGCGCCCCCTGCTTTATCAGTGAATGCAACTGTCGAGATAAGTAATACGGCTAGAAATATTGTCTTCCACGAACTGATCCCAGTACGGCGATTGAACGAAGCGTTCAAGGAGATCTCGTTCCGGTTTCTGCTGCTGCCGCATAATGGTATTATTGAGCATGTAGAGATGCGTTGACTGCCGTGAGCGTAGCGGAGGGTCCTCGATGACCGCTACGGAAAAAAGGAACGGCATCTCGCGTGCGACAGTAGGTCGCTTGAATCAGTTTCGCAGCCACTTGATTCCCAGCTAGATGCTATAAAAACTGAGGAGGTTGTTGTGATGCTTGCTGCCCAGCGAGAGCGTGAGCGACACACTGTATATTGTGAAGCTGTTAATATCGGCACACGCATGCAGGCAGCTCCCACGAAAAAAGAACGAATAGAGTTGCTTTTCGAATTATCTGCAGTTAAAAGAAAGGATATGCCGTCGGTAGAATATCCGCGTCTCACGAGAGTCGACGGAAGTTCCCGTTGCCGCTACCGGAGCACTGGCCTTCGAAAGCGGCTGCCGAAGGCGTGCATCCGGAACAGCAGCTCGACGCCAATCGAAAGCTGCACCGAAAGCAACTGCATTGCTTTTCCGCGACTGGGTAGGGAATTCTGCATCAATAACTGGGGAAACGCACCAAGAAAATGTTTGCGCTCGTCAGCTTCTCCGAAAGGAAGATGTAAATACCAGGGCCCTTTTCCCCCAAGGACCTCTTATGCCAGAATTGTTCGTAAGAGCCAGTTCTAGCCAATTCCAATGCTGGATATATTATTAGCGGACATTATTAGCCAATAGCCAAGAGTGTTTACGAACAAAAAGCTTTGTGAATTCGATCCCAGGGCCTGTATTCACACACACACACACACACACACACACACACACACACACACACACACACACACACACACACACACACACACACACACACACACACACACACACACACACACACACACACACACACACACACACACACACACACACACATATAAATAAATTCTTCCGCTAGAATTGTTTGTAGGAGGAAATGCTGCCAATCATGATATTCGGCACATTGTTAGCGACGGCTGCCAGCTTGTAGCAAATGTTACTTACGAACAAAAAGCTCGGCGAATTCTGCCTCAGGAGACAAATTCACTGCGCCATTCGTTTGTATGTGTTCTTTGCCACTGGTTGGCCACTTTCGCTAATAATATGTCCAACACCACGATTGGCAGCATTTGCTCTTACACACAATTCTAGTGTAGGATTGTATGAAAATTTGTGACAGTGCAGGTTCCACTGCGACTGACTGTGAATGACTGGCTATTATTTTTCTTTTCTCTCCTTATCTGTTCTTCCCTTTCCCCCTCCCCAAGTGTAGGGTAGCCAACGTGGCAGCTCCTTGGTTAACTTCCCTGCCTTTCCCTCTTCGTTTCTCTCTCTCTCTCTCTCAAGCGTAAAATATTTTTGTGAATACAGGCCTAGGGGCCGTTAGGTTAGGATTCTTTTCGTTCGATTCTAGTCACTTCTTATCACCATAGAAGCGAGTGGAAGATACTGACGATCATAAAGGCACCGTGTACTATACCAGCCAATGATGAAAGGCAAAAAGAATGTAAAATTAAAGGAATCGCTACATAATTCGGCCTCATGGCACGCATTCATAAAGAAATGTTCTTATGCTACATTTTCTTGTAAGGGCAGGCGCCAGCTCCTCGTGATCTCGGTTTAAGCGAAGGTGGCTATGGCAAATGGGAAGGAACACTTATACGAACGAAAAGTTTTGTGAATGCGTCCGAATTGAGAAAGCTAACCGTTTCTGAAAGATGTTGGTCATTTTCCAGTCGCCTTCATAATAATAATTTCGCTGTCGCTATTGGCTAGTATTTTTTTTTCCCGCACGGATCTATATCGAAAGAACATTCTTCGTGAATACGGGGCCTGGGACCGAATTCGCAAAGCTTTTCGTACGTAAATGTTCTTTGCCATTCGCTGGCTGCCTTCGCTAATACTGTTATGTCCAGCGTCAGGAGTGACTGGAATTTTCTCTAACGAATAAAGAGCTTTTTGTGAGTCCGGACTCAGTACGAACCAATCATAGTCGTTTTGACCATTCTCAAATTAATCGCCAATTCTTTTAATTCTCAAGTAAGCAGAGATATAACAAAAACAAGAGAGGACGGATGTGGTTTCTCGTCGACGCCCTTACGGGCTGTTTATTTTAGGCTACCTTTAACGTATATTGAAAAGAGACAAAACAGCTAATAACTGCCCTTCCAGACTTCGCGCAAAATGAGCCGAAGTGAGGACTACCCTTTTTGTTCAATATGACATATATTGGCTGCACTGCCTGGCCATAATGTTAGCGGAGGAAATAGCATTAGCAATGAAGGAAAAATGATTGGCCCACTGTGCACCCTCCGTTTCTTTTTCTTCTTCCACAACTAAGTATATTGCACCTGATAGAACTACTATCGAACACCTGAATACAGATTTTTTTTTTTTTACATGTGCCGCATACACAATGGTACATTTAAACGCGAGCGCCTTGCGGGTACTGTCGGTGAGGCACTTCAGGCTTGGCCATTCATAGAGAAATTATCGGCCTGAGAGGCCACGATCATCATTTTTAGAGTTCCCCGGAGTTCTCAGTCACGATATCAAGAAGTTCTTCGGCAGCATTTGCGTGCCTTCTGTCGTAAATGGCCCGATTCTGATTGATCACCTTCGGGGACCGATAAGGGCAGCCTGAGGGCGTCCAGGCTTGCCTCTGCTGCAATTGTATATCCTAGAAGCGGCCGTGTTATCTGACCTGCCACCGAATGACCTTGTTTGCACACGGCACTAACACACGACGACGAGCGCGGAGAACTACGGTCCCCAAGGAGAAGAGCGTGCAGTGCAAAGACTCGAGAAAGGCGCGGTGCTATTCCATAATGTATAGGGCGGCTCGCTTACTCTAGATGAAAAAAAAAAAAACCCAAAAGAAAACAAAAACAAAACGTACTCATCCAGGAGTAACTACTAAACGAAAAAGAGAAGAATGGAAGGAATAAGAAATAGCGCTCAACCCGTTCTGAAGCTGTGCGGCAGCAGAATCGCAAAATGTTGGAGCTAGGGGTGAAATGGTGCAAGAGAACAGCGGAGCTGTTCGGTGCCACATGCGATAACAGGTGAAGAGTAATGCAATGCAAAAAGTATAACCATGGCGAGAAGCACACGCCGACAGATTACAGCGAGGAGTTAGCTGCACTAAAATTAGAAAAGTAGTTTACAGAGACGAGGAGTATCGTGGAATGTTCCATTTGTTAAGTCGCCTGCGAAGCAAGTTAGATGCAACTCAGCACTCGCTCCTAGGTAAGCTCCACGTAATACGCAGGCGGCGTCAGAGCACACCAGAACACGCGTCGCTCATGAGACATGCTGAAAGTCACAACACACATTTTCTCGTTGTCTTTTGAAATTAAGAGACACATTATAATAAAACGTGTGAAGCAGCTTAACTTTGTCCGATTGTCTCCATCGAGAGACGATCTATAAATTGTCAAAATTTCCTTCAAACGCGAAAATCGGTTATGACAGTCCACGCGCAGCGAAATACTCTTATCACGTTATAGGGACTTCAGCGCGACTGCCACTGAGGGAAATCGCGCGATTTATAGATGCTCTATTAATAACCCCAGCGGAGCGTAAATATGCGCGACGACGGCGATGACAGCAAAAGCAATGATGAAAGGAGGAGAGAGCGGCAAGGGGGTGTGTACATACAAGCACGTGAGCGTGGCCCGGCCGTTCGAAAGCCGCTGCCGAGTCAGTAGCGGGCCTATCGAACGCGCCGGGCCATCGACATCCGGAGCGCAACCGCACGGGCCAGAGGCGCGAGTTAGCAAAGTTGGCCCGTGCGCGGCGCCAGAAAGTTGCACGCGCGCGAGTTCGCGGAGACCCACCGTCGGCGTCCGAGTATCCCCAGGCGGGCTGTTCCTGCTGCGACATGGGAGCTTGCTAAGGCACGGGGTGGTTGCAGGGGGGCCGCGTGTAACTGATCCGGGGGCGCGGGGCCACTTGCGTCGTTGGCAGCTGCGGCGGCGGTGCTCCTCTCGTGCAGTGCGGCGCCGATCGTTGTTGTCAAAGCTGCTGCTGCGACCTGCTGCGCGCGCGATGAAGTGCCGACGCTGTGGAAGCAGCAACTCGCCGGCTGAGCCAACAACTTTGAGCTTTCATACTTTTCCAGCCTCCTGGGCACCTCCTCCTCTCTCTCACTCTCTGCTGTTCCGATTCGCTTCCCTATTACATCTATTCGGATGTGCGTACTACGCGCGCGCGAGGAGGAGAGCGGACTCTCGGCCGCTGATGCGCGCCGCTGCCGCCTCGCAGTGATGCGGAGGAGGCGCACGGCGCGTGCGCGGCCGCTCTCGCCTCCCCGCCGGGCATGCGCGCTGCGCGGCCGTCCTCCGCCAAGGGCAGCGAGCATCCCGCCGCTGCTGCTGCGGTCCGCGGAGCCATGCGGCACGCAGCAGCACCTTCCGCGCGGAAGCTTCTTCGCGCCCCCGGTCAGCGAACCGAGGCCCGATTCATATCGGCGCTGCGAGTGGAAACCCAGCCCTACAGCGACCAGACCAAACAAGGGACCCCGCGAGAAGCGCTAACGCAGCGCTTGCTATTTGATCTAGCGAGTATTTGTAACGTCTGCATAACAATCGACGGAGAAAAAAAAATTAACAAACATCGAGGGAAGATGAGCGGTGGAAGCGACACGCACTGACGTCGAAGGCTGCGCTTTCAGCTCAGCGCTGGTCGTTAGTAGCCGCGTATTGAGTAGATAGGGAGCTCTGTTGACGCGTGCGAATCATGTAGGGAATATTTTGCATTTTGTTTCATGGATATGGACGCCGCCGGTGTGACATTATACTTGCTATAGGGAGTATCCAGCCGTATTTGCGACGCCGATGTAAGCCAGTTTTTATCAGCTCGCCGAATTAACGACCAGAATCAGTTACTCGTGCTAGTAACAACACAAAATGTTTACAAAGATAACAAAGCGCCTCACCTCGTTTCTAACATGACACCTCCGCTTCCAACGCTCAAAAATCAGTTCAAATGCGCCGCCTGCACGCCATTTTTTTCAATGTAGTTCCTTCTTTTTTTTTTTTGAGAATTTTCAATCTGAAATGCAAAGCCAATTTTAGAGCCCAGACTATCGTACAAACTCACCTAGGCCGCTATTTTGTAGCGATGCCTTATGCCTTATTCTATGCTATTCTTATCATCCACCACACACGGCCACCTGATCCCGTTGATAATGTGGGCAGACCGTCGCTCTGACCACTGACCAAGCGCGAAAAGCCTGAAAAAGCATAGAATCGGAAAAAGCATTGTTACAAAATAGCGGCCCTGGCCAGTCATTTGTATAAAAAGAATAAGCCACCGACGAAGAGCAGCAACATTTCGCGAGGCAGTGGTTGTGGTGCCCATTACGGTGCACGAGACAACAGTAAACTTCCATCACACTAAAAAAAAAAAAAAAAAAAAAAGAAGAAGAAAAAGGAATAGGCAACGCCAGTGGCAGGAAATTAAAAAAGAGAAAAGTAGGAAAAAAGTTATAAGCCAGAATACCGCGATTCTTCAAAGAGCTTTTCCCGCACGTCGTTGCGAGTGCTTTCACAGCGCGTAAAAATGCGCTCGCTATCGCCCTCGCTGCTTCTAACATTTTTCTGTTCACGTGTTCACGGTGAGTAGAGTGCATTTATACTTTCCAAGAGAAAGTAGCAAGCGCTCTCTCTAGGAATCCGGTTGAATAAAGCCACGTAACTTTCGCTCCCTGAATACAAAAGATGCGATGATTGGCGTGGTTCGCTGTACGTTGTACGAAAATTAAGAGAATTGACGGATATACTTTGAAGTTCTCCACTAGTGCCGAAACTTTATTTTTATTTAGTAAGAAAAAGTGTAATTTTGTGTGTGCCACTTTAGGATGACTTTTTTTTTTATGACGTGATTCCTAATGAGAGGTCGACGCCCTTAGGTGGAACCGGCAACTCGTCGTCGCATGACAAACGAAATCACGAAATGTTCCGAAAAACACTTAGGTACAGTAAGAGAGCATGAATACATATCATGAACACTGTAACGCACAAGGGCGTTAATTATGACTGGTTGGTTGAGCATCGACATACTAAACAGTGCAGGCAGCAGGACTACGCGAACACACACACACACACACAAACACACACACGCACACGCACGCATGCACACACACACACGCACACACACACACACACATGCGCGCGCACACACACGCGCAAACACACACACGCACACACGCACACACACACGCACATGCACGCACACACACACGCACGCACGCACACGCACGCACACGCACACACACACACACGCACAGACACACACACACGCACGCACACGCACACACACACACACACACACACACGCACACACGCGCACGCACACACACACACGCGCACAGACACACACACGCGCGCGCGCTAGAGCTTGAAGTTATCAGACACCAAATGAAGCAAGAGCTACGGCCGGCAAGCAGCTATCACTAACTGCATCGCGCAGGCAAACTGAAGGAACTTCTAAACAGCAACCAAAAAAGCAATGACAAGAAAAGAAAAAGAAAAACAAACAAACGCACGAAGGCGTAAAGATAACAAGCAGCCCATGTAAACAGCTAATAAGCAAAAAGACAACAAAAACAAAAGTAAATGGGGACATTGGTGAAAAGGTGCGCGTTGGATGACAATATGTGCATGTCGAGATATTAGAATCTCGCTGTCATGTAGTAGAACAGACAACGTAATAACACAAGCGGAACCTCCTTTTTTGAAAGACATACGATTCCCTAATCTCACGTGCTCGCGGTTCGCGGTATTTGCGAATTGCGCAGGCTGTATTAGAAAAAAAAAAAAAAGACAGCCTCATGTGTTACAATGAAAGGTCAAGGTGCTGTCTCTTGTTCTTAGAGCGTTATAATGTTCGAGCAAGCTGTCGTTTAAGACACCTTCCACTTTTACCCTTTCCAGTTTAGGGAAAAACTTGTGCATGGCAAGTTGATTAAGTATGGCACGCCAGTCTAAGGACTCATTACCGAGTTTCTTCTGCATGGAGCTACGTCGCATGGTGGAGGTTTGCCTTTCTATCGAGAATGCCTTGGAATGTGAAATTTAGCGCATAAAGTCTCTAATTTCACCTTAAATACACTGGAACAGAAGTGCTCTAGAACAGCCAAACAACATGTTGTTATCTTAGAATATAATCGTTTTTAGTTTATAACATAAACATATACCAGAATCTGGAAATGAAAAAAAAAGGTGATTAGCAAAATTTTTGTTAGTTATGTATTTTCTGACGCTACTCGTTCGCGAGAATTGTTCCCACCAAAGCGCATAAATCCCCCCCTGCATTAAGCATTTGTGCGGCTAGCATAAACAGCGTTTTTATTAAAATTGCTCATACTTTATCTTTTTGAGCTTGCTGAACTCATTTCAAAACCGCTGGCCATGACAAAACGCACAAAAACGCAAATGGCGAGAGCGAGAGCATTGGCGAAATTAAGACAGGCGGGAAACTGCCAAATGTAATCCCATGAAACATGAAAGAAAGCGACCACTAAATTTCCCCGGTGGCGGCCGAGTAGCTCAGTAGAGAGAGAGAGAATAACTTTATTGAATTGGGGAAATGGGGATAGGGGATTAGCAGCTTGATGGGTGGTGCCCCAAGTCCAGGGCTCCACTGGCTTCTGCTGCTAGCGGAACGTGACCGAGAAGAGCCTTCTGCACCTTCGGGTCTGAGCTGGCGAGTTGTGCCTCCCATTGCTCCAGTGTGTTGGTCAGATTATACCTAACTAAGTAGGCATTTAAATTTGGCGGTCTATTTGGCATCCCCATGAGATGTGGTACAAAGACGGTGGTGAGTCGCTACACCACGGACAGGCACGCCCGTACATCGTTGGGAAAATTTTGCTCAATCTCAATGAATTTGGGTAGACCCCCGTTTGAATCCTGCGGAGATCTATTGCGTCTTCTCCTTGCAAAGATGTGTGGCATGAGAGAGACGAACAAACAGCAAACACTGTTTCATTCTTAAATCAACGCGTCACCTACGCTGTCATCGGACGCCTCTAATATTGCCTGGTTGCTGTATATATATATATAATAGCAATTGCCTTGCTGCAGAAAACGGGTGAAGGTTTGTACTTATGTAGCTTGTCTATGGTTACTAAAGTCCAGCAGGGGTTGGTGGTGTAGGCCTAGAGGCTTAGAGCTGATTAAATAGAGCACGCAATATTTATTTATTTATTTATTTATTTATTTCATACATACTGCTAATCTCAACAAGGATTTTACCTGGAAAGGAGCATACATAACGAACATATTAAAAGAACCACGAGTATGAATAAAAAAAGAATAAGTTGTTGAATCTGTTATTCGAACTTTACCCGAAGCCCGAAGCTTACGGTAAGGACATTAGCAAAATGTATGGAGCCGTATAATACAGGACTTAATGAACTTGTTGAACAAAAGTGCACGCGACAATTACAGGGCTACAGTTCATCTTTGCGAAACATGTAAGTCGCTTTCGAGTAATAACACGAAGTTATCTAAAGTATTCAAACTAGTTTTACATGTAGCCAGACTATTCCGTTTTTCAATGTTAAGCAGGTTATGGAAAAGGTGAAAGATAATAATATTTGGGGTTTTACGTGCCAAAACCACTTTCTGATTATGAGGCACGCCGTAGTGGAGGACTCCGGAAATTTTGACCACCTGGGGTTCTTTAACGTGCACCTAAATCTAAGCACACGGGTGTTTTCGCCCCTGTTTGGATCTGACTGCTGGTACGATCTGTTGGGAACTCGGCGCTGACGCCCGTGGTTGTACCTGGGTCGCAAGCCCCAAGGGTAGCGTTGGCCTGGCGGCCTGGGGTACAACTGCAAGCATCCGAAGGTCCCGGCAAAGCATGAGTCGACAGGTAACAACGAAACAACTTGTTTATTTTAACATCGCAAAGAGTTGGCGGTCAGGTTTGACCGAAGTAGAGAGACGGGAGAGCACTTCACTCAACGGAAGAAATCGGAGCCCTCCTCTGGCGTCCGGGGGCAGCTGTTTTTATACTCTCGCAGTTGAGGGCAAGAAGGAACCCCTCAAAAGACGAGCACGTGAATGTACAATGGGCTAATGGTGACGCACACTGTCGTAGCGATGCCGTAGCACCATGTCGTGGCGCTGCGCACGATCTCGTAGCACCTGGTCGTGGCGCTGCGCAGCACACTGTCGTGGCGCTGCGCAGCATACTGTCGTGGCGCTGCGCAGCACACTGTCGTGGCGCTGCCGGTCGGACACAATGACTGTAACGAGAAGATGGTCCCTGCTTTGGCATCGCCTGTTTCGGGCACAATGACTGGAACGAGATCCCTGCTTTGGCATCGCCTGTTTCGGGCCCAATAACTGGAAGGAGATCCCTGCTTTGGCCTCGCCTGTTTCGGGCACAATGACTGGAACGAAATCCCTAGGCGGTCGCATCGCCGCAGACGCGCCTGGAAACACCTGGCGATGAGTGTTGCGGTGACGACGATCGGGCCAAAATGTCCGCCGCCCCGCCGCCGTCGCGCCGGCAAAACCACGTGTCGCAGGCGAAACGCAACAGACCGCCCCGCCGGGGAAAGGAGATCCCGATGGACAGGGGACTGCATCCGCTGTCCGGAGGGATGTCGCTCGATGATGCTCATAACCGAAGTCGGGCGTCCCTTGACGTTTCTTGAGCGCAGCGCACAGAGAAGGCCTCGTTCTCTCGTTCAGGTTCGCACGGGACACTGCAAAGTGACTTCGGGAGAGTTCACATTTTTGTTCTCGTTCCCGGCAAGCGTTAGAACTACGCTGAAAACTCAACCGCTCAGTCAGCAAGCACGGCACAACCCTCACTAAGCCCTGCCAGGCTCTTTCCCCTTTTTATACCACTGCCTAGTTCCTTACAGTAGTCTAGCATCACTCAGAACGCGTCCACAAATTGAAAAATTGCACTAGAAAGCATATCATCACTTTGAAACACTAAACAAAAGCAATATGTTAAAAAAAATCCTGCCTCAGGAAGAAAAACATCAGTAACAAACAATTTTGAGGCTGATTCCTACGTTAGGGGCTTCGACTTAAGCCATCGGCGTTACCGTTGAGACTCCCCTTTTTGTAACGCACCTCAAAGGAATATTGTTGTAAAGCGAGGCTCCAGCGCAGGAGGCGGCCATTTTTGGGAGAGATGGACTGCAGCCATTGGAGAGGGCAGTGATCCGTCTCAATGATAAACCTCGAGCCGGCTAGATAGCATGACAATTTCTGAACGGCCCACACGAGACATGCACACTCTTTCTCGGTGGCGCTATACGCCTGCTCACGACTGGTCAGCTTACGACTAGCATACAGGACGGGGTGTTCTACTTCTCCATTTTCCCGTTGGCACAGTACAACGCCCATGCCTCGCTCACTAGCATCGCACTGAACAATGAACCCTTTTGTATAGTCTGGCGATCGTAGCACAGGCTGGCTTGTTAGGGCACTCTTTAGGGCGCTAAAAGCTCTTTCCTTTGTCTCGTCCCAGACGACTGTTTGAGGCTCTGTCTTTCTTAGAGCATCCGTCAGGGGAGCCGCGATATCAGAGTACCTAGGGATGTACCTCTGATAGTAGCCGGCGACACCTAAGAACGACCGAATATCGGTCTTTGTGCGCGGTTGCGGAAAGTCTCGCACAGCGGCCACTTTTATTTCAGAGGGGCGGCGACGACCCTGACCAATCACGTGACCGAGGTAGACAACCTCGGCCTGTGCTAACTGGCACTTAGGAGCCTTTACTGTCAAGCCTGCTTCGCGCAGGCGGGTTAGCACTGCCCGCAAGTGTGTCATATGCTCAGACCAGGATGCGGAGAATATCGCTACGTCGTCTAGATACGGTAAAGCGAATTCTTGCTGTCCCCGCAACACTTTATCCATGAGACTTGAAAAACAGTATGGCGCGTTCTTCAAACCAAAACTCAACACTTTAGGACGGAATGTTCCCATTGGTGAAATGAACGCCGCATACCTACTAGCCTCTTCTGTAAGTGGAACCTGCCAATAACCCCTGACAAGATCTAGGGTGGAAATAAACTGAGCGCTACTAACTTTCTCAAGGCGCTCCTCGATGTTAGGGATCGAATAAATTTGATCCTTAGTGATGGAATTAAGCCTGCGGTAGTCGACGCAAGGACGAGGTTCCTTGCCCGGTACCTCAACTAAAATCAAAGGGGAGGTATAATCACTCTCACCTGCCTCAATAACACCGAGCTGTAGCATTTTCTTTACCTCAGCCTCCATAATATCGCTCTGGCGGGGTGACACCCGATACGCCTTGGATCGTACTGGCTCTGTGGAGGTAAGTTCTATATCATGAGTAAGTACAGAAGTCCTACCAGGCCTCTCAGAGAACAGACCTTGAAACTCTTGTAATAGCTGGTGTAGTTCGGTTTTCTGCTCAGGCGACAGCGGTGCTTTACTGATAAGGTCACTAATGACTTGACCGGTGTCTTCCCTGTTCGTCACTGAGCCTAGTCCCGGAAGCTCGACCGGAAGCTCTTCAGGAACGTTTACCATCATGCACACCACTGCTTCCCTTTGTCTATAAGGTTTGAGCAGATTACAGTGGTAAACTTGCTGTGCTTTCCGCTTTCCTGGCAGACTTACCACGTAGTTAACGTCCGACAGTTTCTGAACAATTCGCGCTGGGCCCTCCCACTGCACGTCTAGTTTGTTGTTTAGCGATGTGCGCAATATCATGACCTCATCGCCAACCTCAAAACGACGGGCCCTGGCTGTCCGATCATAATAAACCTTGGCCCTCTGCTGGGCCTTTGTCATTGCTTCACCTGACAACTCCTGTGCCCTTCTTAAGCGTTCGAGGAGCTTAAGCACGTACTCCACCACGACTGGGTCGTCGCCCCTACCTTCCCATGATTCTCGAAGCATGCGAAGCGGAGATCGAAGCGAGCGACCGTACACCAGTTCAGCTGGCGAAAACCCCGTAGCCGCATGCGGCGCGGTCCTTAAAGCAAACATCACCCCAGGCAGACACAGCTCCCAGTCAGTTTGATGTTCAAAACACAAGGCTCTCAACACGCGCTTCATGACGGAGTGGAGCTTCTCAACGGAATTCGACTGTGGGTGGTACACTGAGCTGTGTAGCAGCTTTACCCCACACCTTTCGAGAAAAGTTGTCGTCAAAGCGCTAGTAAACACTGTGCCCTGATCTGATTGAATTTCTGCAGGAAAACCAACTCGCGCAAATATGGACAGTAGTGCATTAACTATCTCAACTGAGCTGAGTTCTTTAAGCGGCACTGCTTCAGGGAACTTTGTCGCTGGGCAGATCACAGTCAAAATGTGTCTGTACCCCGTGGCTGTTACCGGCAGAGGTCCCACAGTATCAATAACGAGCCGTCTAAAAGGCTCCGTAATGATAGGTACCAATTTCAACGGCGCCCTCGATTTGTCCCCTGGTTTGCCCACCCGCTGACAAGTGTCACATGTCCTCACGAAATGGTCTGCGTCCCGAAAACACCCTGGCCAATAGTACTCTTGCAAGAGACGGTCCTTAGTTTTCTTAACTCCTAGGTGTCCGGACCACGAACCCCCATGTGACAAGCGCAACAGATCCTGACGATAGCATTGAGGCACGACCAGCTGATCGAACTCCACTCCTCGGCGGTCTAGATACTTCCGGTACAGGACTCCACCTCTTTCCACAAAACGCGCAGTTTTCCTGGCGATACCTTCTTTGACATTGCAGCGCACGTTTTCCAGGCTGCCATCCTTTTTTTGCTCGGCTATCAAAGCCGTCCGGCTGACTTTTAGCAACCTATCAAGTCCGTCTGATGTAGGCGCGATGAGCAAATCAGTAGATAGCTCTTCTAACTTTCCCGCGTCGGGATTTTCCTCTCCAGTATCTGGCGCCTTCAACGCTACAGACTCAATTTTATTCTGTTCGGGCGTGCTCTGAATATCAGCTTGCTGCGCCTCTGACCCTTTTTCGTTGTTTGATAACGTCGGCCCCGCAACTACCGCCTTTGCAGCGAGCTCCCGAACCTTCGATCTGGTTAAGGCCTGAACACTAGCTTCACCAAACAAAAGCCCCTTCTCGCGCAGGAGGTGATCGGACCTGTTTGAAAATAGGTACGGGTACTGGGGTGGCAGCATAGATGACACTGCCGCCTCTGTCTCAAGCGCTCCGAAAGGTCCTTCAATAAGCACCTTTGCTACTGGCAGACACACGCTATGAGCTTCCACGGCTTGCTTGATCCACGCGCACTCGCCCGTGAACATATGGGGTTCTACGTAAGATGGGTGAACTACATCCATCGTAGCTGCGGAATCGCGAAGCACTCGGCACTCTTTCCCGTTTACGAGGAGGTCTCGCATGTAAGGCTCAAGAAGCTTCATGTTCTCGTCAGTGCTGCCTATTGAAAAAAACACAACTTTTGGTGTTGTTTCCGGACACTGCGCCGAAAAGTGACCCGGCTTCTGGCACGTATAACAAACGCCCGCTCGCCTCATCTCGAACCGCTTTCTGCGTTTGGCTGCCGCCGTCTCTTTACGTTTGGTCGGACTGCTTTCACTCGCATCCTCACTACGCGTGTCCCCCTTTAATCTCATGGGCGTGAATTTCGGCCTCTCAAACTTCGAGCCAAATTCACCCTTTTGACCGTCCTTAGCTCCGCGAGCCCGACGCGTCACAAACTCCTCGGCTAGCTCAGCGGCTTTAGCCACCGTACAAACGTC
The DNA here is from genome assembly GCF_050947875.1 of Dermacentor variabilis. NCBI lineage: Eukaryota > Metazoa > Arthropoda > Arachnida > Ixodida > Ixodidae > Dermacentor > Dermacentor variabilis. The sequence goes on from NC_134568.1 coordinate 250,267,162, forward strand.
TGGCCTATCCAAGACCCAGTATCGCACGTTCTCAGGTAACCGACTATAAAACTGTTCTAGCCCGAAACACTGCAGAACTTTATCGTGGTCACCAAACGCTTTCTCTTCTTTGAGCCACTCCTGCATGTTCGACATAAGCCTATACGCAAACTCTGTATATGACTCACTTTTGCCTTTCTCATTTTCCCGAAACTTCCGACGGAACGCTTCCGCAGACAGCCGGTACTTTTTTAGCAGACTCGATTTTACTTTGTCGAAATCCTCTGCTTCCTCTCTATCCAAGCGAGCGACTACGTCGGCCGCCTCGCCGGGTAACAAAGTGAGCAAGCGCTGTGGCCACGTTTCCCGAGAGAACCCCTGCTTCTCGCACGTTCGCTCAAAGTTAACCAGGAACAAACCAATGTCCTCTCCAAGCTTAAACGGCCGCATCAGGTCAGTCATTTTGAACAATACGCGTTCTCCTGCACCGTGTGCCTGACTTCCATTACGAGCGCGTTCCATCTCTACCTCGAGACGCTTCATTTCCAAAGCGTGTTGACGCTCTTCTTTCTCTTTCTGTTCTTTAAGTTCGCGCTCCTGTTTTTTTGACCTCTCGTCAATAGTCTCAAGGCATTCCGACAGCTCGTCATCCTCAGCCTCTAACTCAAGAATAGCCGTTATCAGTTCCGGTTTTCTGAGTTTGTCCGAGACATCCAGACCCAACTCTCTTGCAAGCTCCAACAATTTCGGTTTGCGCAACGACTTCAAATCCATGGCTGCTCTGAATGCTGCTTTCTCTACTGCTTACTATTGTCTTGCCGCAAACTAACCCGGCAGCAACGACAACCACAATTACCAGCTCTGTTTCTGACACTAACAAAAGCCTGGCAAAGCTCAGAAGAAGAAAGTCCCGCACTCACCAAACCTCGCAGGCAGGAATTCCGCGCAGTCGTTCCGCTGCAGGCAACCAGTCGTCACACAGGGCTCGTTGCACTGCTCCCGGATCGTCGTTGAGCTGCTCAGCATACAGTCAACTGCATCTCTTTGCTGCTGGCCTCCGTTGTCGCGATCTCGCCGCTGGCAGACCGTTGTTTGAAGTCGTAGGCGATCTCACCGCTGGCAACCAGATGTTTGGATCGCGACACTGGAGCGATCGGATGGGAACTCGGCGCTGACGCCCGTGGTTGTACCTGGGTCGCAAGCCCCAAGGGTAGCGTTGGCCTGGCGGCCTGGGGTACAACTGCAAGCATCCGAAGGTCCCGGCAAAGCATGAGTCGACAGGTAACAACGAAACAACTTGTTTATTTTAACATCGCAAAGAGTTGGCGGTCAGGTTTGACCGAAGTAGAGAGACGGGAGAGCACTTCACTCAACGGAAGAAATCGGAGCCCTCCTCTGGCGTCCGGGGGCAGCTGTTTTTATACTCTCGCAGTTGAGGGCAAGAAGGAACCCCTCAAAAGACGAGCACGTGAATGTACAATGGGCTAATGGTGACGCACACTGTCGTAGCGATGCCGTAGCACCATGTCGTGGCGCTGCGCACGATCTCGTAGCACCTGGTCGTGGCGCTGCGCAGCACACTGTCGTGGCGCTGCGCAGCATACTGTCGTGGCGCTGCGCAGCACACTGTCGTGGCGCTGCCGGTCGGACACAATGACTGTAACGAGAAGATGGTCCCTGCTTTGGCATCGCCTGTTTCGGGCACAATGACTGGAACGAGATCCCTGCTTTGGCATCGCCTGTTTCGGGCCCAATAACTGGAAGGAGATCCCTGCTTTGGCCTCGCCTGTTTCGGGCACAATGACTGGAACGAAATCCCTAGGCGGTCGCATCGCCGCAGACGCGCCTGGAAACACCTGGCGATGAGTGTTGCGGTGACGACGATCGGGCCAAAATGTCCGCCGCCCCGCCGCCGTCGCGCCGGCAAAACCACGTGTCGCAGGCGAAACGCAACACCCCCATCGAAATGTGGCCGCCGTGGCCGGGATTCGATGCCGCGACCTCGTGCTCAGAAGCCCAACACCATAGCCACTGAGCAACCACGGCGGGTAAGATGAAAGATAGTTTTCTGGCTTGCGAATTTAGCGCAGTTGCGTAAGGTGAGAATTCATTAGGGGGGGGGGGGGGGGCATCCGGAATAATTTTGACCGCCTGGGGCAATGCAAGGTACACGAGTGTTTTTGCATTTCGCCCCCGTCGAAATGCGACCGCCTCGGCCGGGATTCGATCCCGCGCCCTCGGGCTTAGCAGCGCAACGCCACATCCACTACGTCACAACGGCGGGTATTCCAGCTTTGCTAATTAACTCTGAGAGGGAATAAGTTAAACGGTATTTGTTAAATATAAACCGAACAGCTCTTTTTTTGAACATCTTCTAGTTTAATATTTAGTTTATTTGTAGACGGGAACCAAACGATGTTAGCGTATTCAAGTATAGGTCTGACGAAGGTGCTTTAGGCTAAGAGTTTTGTTTTATGTGGCCCTGAACGGAGATGTCTTTTAAAAGGCTACTAGAATTATATTGTTGATTAATCTCTTTCTTGCGTTAATTAAAGGTCCTAGGGCTCTGAAAACTAGAAAAAAATGGTGACAAACCTCAGAGCGCCATAAATAATTTATTATAATAGTCATTTTATATAATAATTTTTATTATAATAGTTTCGGTTTCATTTACCAGGAGGATACTATGTCGTGACGTCAAGACACACTATGTGGTCCCGTGGGAGCAGGCCGACATTTCGACGTTTTGACACTCCCTCCCGCTCGCTCGGTCGTCCGCTATGCTGCTACATCGTCCCTCACAATTAGTTGCAGCATATACGAGGCTACCGATCGAGCCAGAGCGAGTGTTCAAACGTCCCAATGTCTTGTTCGAGGATATTGTGTCGTGACGTCACGACACGGTATCCTCCCGGAAACGAAACCGAAACTGCCTGCAGAAATGCTGTTGTATTAAATTATTAACGGTGGCCTAAGACATGTCATTATTTTTTCTACGGTTTAGAGGTCCAGGATTTTCATTTAACGCGAGCAATGATTAGACTAAAAATATGTCAGTACCCCTTTAAGAAAGAACAGTCTCTTTAAATGTGCGGATGACGTTACATGATTTACCTGTGCCTCCCGTCTGAGGTCACCTGCAATGACTAATCCAAGATACTTTTTCTACTCTTTAAAAGGAGTTACTTGGGTGTCACCGAGAGGGTAGGAAAACTTAGATATATCTTGTTTCCATCGTTATTCTTAGTAAAGCTGACTTTGCTACATTTAGTGTCAACTGCAACTGACAGCGATTTTTGAGCGTTATCGGAGGTGATGTGATCATTGAAGCAGTTAATTTCTTTCTGTATGATTTCTTTTCTGTAGGCGTACATATAAGATCCTTCTCCCGTTTTATGGCTCAGGACAAACTTTCGAGTGTCGTGGATGTAGCCACACTTTCGTCATTTAGTGGCATTTTGATGAGTGCAATCCGGCACAACACCTTAACAGGTGCGGTATACAGGCCTTCGAGAGCAGCTGGGTCGAGGCAGAAAGGACAACAGTCATGCCAATAGCTGGCCGACGACCCGGAAGTGCCAGCATTGGCTTCGTCAACTTGCACACACGTTTAAGCAGATATCCATTGCAGGTTTTTAATGCTGTCCGGAGGTTCGAAAGGCTTGGGTAGGGCAAAAGTATCCGCATAGGTTCCTGAACGTAACAATGATCCAGTATGCCAGGCATCGTCAATAAGGGTGTATGGCTTGGTGAACAAGTCGTCAGTGCAGTTCTTAAACAGTTCATGCGGAATGTCATCGAGGCCTGGTGCAGTCCCCGGTTTTTCGGAATCGACAGCTGCCATAAGTTCGGCCATAGTGGACCCGGCAGTGATTACATCTGCTCGCATCGGAAGCATGCCCGCGTTTGGCGACAAAGTAGATGGTCCATTTAGTACATCGGTCGGCGGCCGGCCTGGAAGGTGTGCCAAACAGATTCCGTTGACGAAGGCGGTGCCTATACGCGTGCTTGACAACACTGTAGTATGAATAAACAAGCGCTCTTTGATGCGTCAGAAGCGAGCAGTCAGCGTTCGAAAACAAACGCATATATGATGGCTATACATATAACAAGCACCTTTTCATGCGATCGACTCGCAATGCTTCTGAAGTCAAATTCATTTAATGCTGTTTACTGCCCCTGTGAATAAGATTCTAAGCTAGGGTTACGTCTTCATGAGTCGCCCTGAAGGTTTCAATGCTGCACCTGTGATGCTCGCAAGGGTATTATTCTTCTTTTGTTTTGCCTTTTATTTCCGATCAATAGAGAAAGAAAAGATGCGTGGCAACGCATCGGCTAACTAATGTGCAACTACGTAATGGTATTTGTTGTCGACCTCCTGCAGAACATTATTATTCTTTTATTTCTCTGTGAGTAGCAATGCCCAAGAACGTTTCCTAGAAATCATGTTCTTTATGTCTTCTCCTCACATACCCGTAGTTTGATGACACACCGTTCACACGCGTACGTGCTTCATGCTTGGATGGGCTTTGCCGCTGGCTTACCTTTCTTTATTTCAATTTTATTTTTCTCTTTAACCGGCTCAGTCTGCAGTGTGCCTCGTACGGTATCGATGTGCCCGACACAGCGAATGAGTCGTTGCATGAGCACTCTACGCTCGTACCTGAAGCACGTGACAGCACAAGCCTCTTAACGGGGGCGCGCCGCATCCACAGTCTCGCGAACGCGCCCCAGCACATAAACAACTCCTTCCGCCGCCGCATAGATGCTTTTTCTTTCAGCTATAGAGCTGAATGTGTCTCTCTTGTTTCTCACAGGGGCGCCTTCGGAGCCAGCTGTGTACGTTGCTTGCTGAGTGGTTGATATCAGACTCTCTGCCGAGTGCAATTCGCGTGTCTCTCGTAGACACTATGTGAAATGGGAGTCCGCTATGTTTTTTTCCACGAAAATATTATATAAGAATATGACAAAATACTTCCACTTAAGATAAAATCACTGAGAAAAGAAAGGGCGACAGAGCAAGAGAGAATGGAAAGAGCATTAATTCCAAGTTTCGTTCATGTGAAGCGCACTCTTTTCCAAACTAGTCAGTAAACTTGCACTTGCGTTTCGACATTATTCCCCGCGCTGCCAACACCGCATTGCGTGGCAAGCAAGACGGCATGAATACGGCGTGGTCAGTGCGCTTTGGCTTGGCTACGACTCGTTAGCCAACGCATTGAGAAATCCATTATAGCTGGATCGAGAAAACGTACGACTCGTAAGCAGTCGTGCATTCTTTGAGGGGTGCAATGTTAAAACTGTTCAAAAAGCGAACTGTCCGTATGCACTCACGTAGTTGAACGAAATCACACTTTCGTTAGGAAAAGCGAGATTCCGACCACTCACGCGAGGGCAGTGGAACGGTTCGCTTCCCGAACAGTCATAAAATCACAGGTGTTTCTGCCTCGCTACCTGAAATATTTTGCTTTTCCGACTGCTTCTCGAGTCGTTTTTAAGGTAGCACCACCACATCCAAGAACGTGAACAGCCGATTCAGCTGCGCAGGGTAGCCATTTCGGTACAACTCGAGGTCCGGAGAGGCCAACGCGGTACAAAACACCTTCCCATACTTAATCCGTGGGACAGCAGGACCACTGTGGTAAAAGCGGTACGTGTCCCGCCCAAATCGGGACTGTCTCATCGCCTTAGCCATGACTCCCTTTAGCGCTCGCGCTTCGTCGAGAGGATAGATGGAGCAGTAGTCTTAGACGTCCTGCAGAAAAGTTTGGTGAAAGACTTAATTGACTTTGAATTCGCATTGTGCTCGGCATTTCATTGCGCTCCACAAAGATGATTTGTCTTTCGATATGTTTTTAGAGCGAAAGCTGTATATGACTAACCATCCGTAGTTTTCTCGGCGCCCGGCAACAGAAACGGACTTAGCGATTTCAAACAAACCCATACGTCTGCAGTACGTCGGCGCAGATGTCAAAATGTGGAACAGATTAGAACGCTCGCCATGAACAATAGCGCGACGTCAAGGTTATTGTAGCATATAAGCAGGACAGATATCGGCGATAAAAACAGCGGCGTTATCGATGGGGCGGACACATATAGCTCGTACTCCCGAAGAACAACATGCGTACGAGGAGCGCCGGAGGGAACAGCAACGAGGATTTAAAGGCGCCGGCGCGAAACGACCACCGACGAAGAACGTTCCCGCGATGATGAATGAAAACGACAATCGCGAGCCCGGGCACCTCCGAACGAGCAACGACGCCAGTCTCGCAACGCGAAAAATGAGCATTCCACTCTGTGCAGATGGAATGGCAGTGCAAGCACTTTGCTTTTCGTTTGAGAGCTTTGACTATCGTCAGCTTTCGCTGCCATTCCATCTTCACAATATTAGGGGGTTTTACGTGCCAAAACCACTTTCTGATTAGGAGGCACGCCGTAGTGGAGGACTCCGGAAATTTCGACCACCTGGGGTTCTTTAACGTGCACTTAAATGTAAGTACACGGGTGTTTTCGCATTTCGCCCCCATCGAAATGCGGCCGCCGTGGCCGGGATTCGATTCCGCGACCTCGTGCTCAGCTCCATCTTTAGAGAGTGGAATGGTTGTCATTTTCTTTTCTTTGTGGAAGACATGCATGTTAAAGCACAAGGCTTAACAGATTGCTCCCGAGATATTTTAGTCAAATGATAGTTCAATTGAAGGACATCTATGGCCAAATGCATTTTCAACAGGCTTGATACTCAATCTTGATCGTTCCCAAATCATTGCCTCCATTTTAGGTGCAAGTATGCTTGCTGTCTTTTCTCTTGCCGGTTACGCACTGCGTGTTTTCCAGGCAATTTTAAAGCGATTGAAGTCTGATGTAATGGTTGGTTCCCATGTAGTACTCGCACACAATACACGCTCACTACAATAGATACCTATTGTAAGAAAGTATAAGTAAGTATAAAGAAAATGATGTCGTGGCACAGTTGGCTGGATCGTTACTTTGCAGTGGAAGAGTGTTGGTTCGATGGCGGCTGCGGCGCGTTTTACAGCGAAGCTGTATGTGCCTAGCCGATTGATCCGTCCGTCTGTCGCCTTTATGCCGAAAACTCCTCCGGCGCAACCCCATGCGCACGCGCGAAAAGAAAAAAAGAAAGAAAGAGAGGCGCGCGATTGGCTGCGCCAGTAGTGACGTCGTTGCTCTCTGTCGCAGCCGAGCGCGCGCACAGCAGTTTCTCTCCGGCTCTGAAATGGGTAGGCCACTCGTCACACGTGCTCCTTAGGAGCAGGCAGCTTTCGATCAGCAACGCCGCGAGCAGGACCGGGAATGAGCTCGTCTACGCCGTGCCAACGCTGCAGCCCGGGCACAAGAACAGGCTTGTGCAGCCGAGCGCCAGCAGCTGCTTACCGAGGATTCCGCAGCCTACCAAGCCGTCGTTTAATGAACCGTCGGGATTAAACCAGTGATAAACACCGGAGCCACACGTTTCATTTTCGCTGGTTAACCATATATATGTACGAAAAAAGAGTACGGAGAAACTTCGAACTTTTACACATTGTTTATTGTCGTCATGAGAACGCGATGGTAATACTTTCGCGCTTCAGACATCTGACGAGGACCGCGGCATTAACATATGTTGGCTTTAACGAAAGCACACCAGAAAGGGGCGCATGTGAAGAGCGACAATCTAATTTTGACACCATGCTTCAATTCCAAGCGACAGCGGTGAAGCCTTCACACGCTCTTTGCCTCTCTTTGGAATTATAAACCATTCCGATATATCGTGTCCTTCCCCTCTCTGTACATTTTTGTATCGCACGGAACTGCGGAAACTTCCGAACGCTGTCGCCATCTGGAGCCGCTGTACCTGGAGCCCCATCCAGTGAATGCGCGTGCTCTAAGGTGTTCATTCAAGCACCTACCTGCTCGTCCTACGTATAGCAGCGGCAGCGTGACAAGTGAATATGATGTATTACTGTACCCTTGCATCGCATATAGGCTATAGTTGGCGTTCTGCCAACCAGCAAGGCGCCGAGCGCAGCCTTCCACTTAGATTCGTCAGAAAAACGGGGCGCAAACTGAAAGCAGAGAAGGAGACGCAGCGCTTCGTCTTGCTTCGTACTTCGTCGATCATTACTGACCAACTATAGGCGAAGGCACAACCTAAGCTCACCTAAGATGCATGACCTAAGAAGCTGTCACATTATACAAACTTCTATCCAACGCATGACGCCACATAACGCCTGTTGCTGGACTAGTTGGTCCGTAATGCGTAGGAATAATTAATATAATGCACAAAACAGACAAGGATGAGCCTGTACAAACACGGACTAGCGCAAAGTTTCAAGTAGAAAGTGTGTGCTAGTCCTTGTCTCTACCCTCTCGTCCTCGTCTGTTTTGAGCAACCAAGATATTTAGAGAAGAACCACTCCAAAATTAATCAAAGCTGTGAACTAAATCCGGCAAGAAGAAATGTAAAAAAAATTTAAGAAAGCCGATTAGGGCATTTGTATTATTTAACTTATGTTAAATCTTGTATTACTTGTCCACTTGCTCTGTTGACCGTTCTTTTTTAATGGGGCAGAGAATAGAAAGGCGAGTCGTGGCAGTCACGTTACTTTAACTTGTTCCTGTCTTCCCTTGCTATACTTTTAAATGAAATTTGTCATTTTAGTCCCCATTTCCTAATCCCTAACCGAGCTCTTTATTCCCATTCCTACTTAGCTATAGACAAAGCGAACCACACTAGGCGACCAGGACGGCCAAAGTTCCGTGCACCGTTGCTTTCTGTATACCACGAGTCCCACGTAACTTAAGCCAAATTTAAAGATATGGAAATACCACGGGGCTGAACAGAACCAAGGTAACGTTGTTTTCCATCGCTTGGAGATACTCAAATAATTTTTTTTTATTCCGCATAATTACATAAATAATCTTAATTAGTTAATAAACTTCTGAAATACTATTATTAGATGAGAAATGACACCGAGAAAATTGTAGAGAAACATAAAAAAACTCCCGATACATGTTTCTTTTACTCGACACGTGCTACATGAAAGTGTTTTTCCGAGCGTGAAATAAGGCCGCGAACACATGAAAAATTGCCGCGCGACTGGCCGCTCGAGTCACTTTGCGTGCGTTCGCGGGCTTCTTTCAATGCCAGGAACGCGCTCGGTTCGATGTCCTACACGAGAGGATGCGCGCACGCGTCCATCGCGCTGATAAGCTGTGATATATATATATATATATATATATATATATATATATATATATATATATATATATATATATATATATATATATATATATATATAGATCAAAGCTATAAATTGCAGTTTCTGCCTCGTGACATATACTGCTGGCACCAAGAATCTTTTTCCTAGTCGACCGCCTGTTGACCAACCTGTGCAGCACAAAAATTATGTATCCGCTCGTCGGAGGAAAGGCAGTGAAGGTGCTCGAAAGTTTCATTGCCATATTGGACGCGAGGTCCACCACTGGAAGCTGCGCCGCTGCAGTTGTTGTTGCATCGAAAGTGGAATTATGTGACATCGTTTCGCGGCGGTGAGCGAGTGCGCGAGACGAGTTTGCTGCGCGATTTATAAAGTATATTTCGTTTTGATTCATCCTAAACATTACCTCTTGTCGTTGAATTGTACTGGCGGTTTTTTTAGAGCACGCGCGCGCGCACACACACACACACACACACACACACACACACACACACACACACACACACACACACACAATTATTTGGGCCTTATAGATGCTTTTTTTTTTTATTCCGCTCATCGCGGGATGCATCTAGCCAAGGCCAGGATTCGTTCTTATCTTGGTCGGATCGTTCGTTTAGAATGCAGCGACACAACTTCGTCTATATAAAAGTAAACTGGTCAGATAATATTCGACAGCCTGAATGGGTTAAATAAATGTGCTTAATAAATGGAATGAAGAAACGATAAATTCATGGAAATTAAAGTGGATGAAAAAACAACTTGCCGCAGATGGGAACCGAACCCACAATCTTCGCATTTCGCGTGCGATGCTCTACCAATTGAGCTACCGCGGCGCTCTTTCCCCATCCACTTTCTTGGGTATTTATGTGTACTAGTAGAACTCGTGGGTTTACTGACCAGTTGCCTTCACCCAAAAAGATCACGTCCTCGTGACGCCTGCGGCAACAAGGCGTCCGCCGCCAAGGTCTGTGAGTGGTGGCGCTGGCTAACACTCCCAGGGTTCTACTAGTACACATAAATACCCAAGAAAGTGGATGGGGAAACAGCGCCGCGGTATCTCAATTGGTAAAGCATCGCACGCGAAATGCGAAGATTGTGGGTTCGGTTTGTTTTGTCATCCGCTTTAATTTCCATTAATTTATCGTTTCTTCATTCCATTCATTATTAACCAGTAATTTCCCCTATCTTGTCCTTGGTGCCAGTGTTTGTTGGCTTCTCATGATATGACTATATCTATATATATATATATATATATATATATATATATATATATATATATATATATATATATATATATATATCGCGTGTTCTGTTCTTTCCTCAGCAGCGTAAATAAGGACGGCCTTCATACAAAAATCAGTAATGCTCCACTACAAAACAAGAACATGACTACCTCCCACTTTAATACTTCGTAGTCTCGTGCTCCCCCCCCCCCCCCCCCCGCTTCTTTCGTTCTCTCCAGTGGTCTGCTTCGCTAAAAACAGAAAATTACACTTAGGCTAATCGTCCGTGCTATCTTTCACTGGGGCATGCAATCGACATACGACTACGCGGCACAACACGCTTCTTATACGCAGGTTAATACAGAAGCACGCTGATCCCGAAGGACTTGCATTGTAGCGGTGATAAAGCTTAGCAATCCGCTACAAACATTTATCCATCAACAATATTGGTGGTAACTTAAGTGAGGAAGATAATTACAGCTTAAAGTTAATGCCGCATAAAAATAATGGAGCCACACTTCATAGTAGGTAGACGGCCAGATAACGGTCTAACTTAATCAAACGATGCGATACAGGAATGTACGCACTTTTTGTCTGCGAGAAAGTAAAAAAAAGAAGCAAGATATGCCAATAAATACCAAACCTTTCACATGTTCAAATCAACTATAAAGTTCGCCGATTTACGAGTATGTTGTTTTGCCACGCTCATGACTGGCTGCATTAGTCTCCGTATATCTCGCTTCAAATATTTGACTGCTTCACACTTGCGAATGGAACTTGTTATTTCGTACATGTATATGCGGACGCTTGAACATTTGAACTGGGATTTAAGGACAGTTGAGCTTCTGTAAAAGCTACTATGCTTTCTATTTCTGCGATAGTACGTAGAGCAAAATCTCGCTTGAATCGACAGGGAGACGCACCAGATATTCTCATACAGCGTATAATACCTTAAAATCAAAACACAGAACAAGCGCCGTTGCGCAAAACTACTGAAACGAACCGAAATTCCGCGTAAGGGTGACGAAAAACGAAGCACGCGACGACGCTAAAGCAGCGGTCCGGCACGTGATCCAACTTTACACGTCATTGAGGCGTTCGCGGCAGGCGGCGCCACGGTAGGTCACCGCGACCAATATCAAGTGCTGCCCGCGGAGGCCGGCACTATCAGCATTTCAGGTAACACTCCACTACTGTGTGGTATGAAGTCACCTAGGGTGAACGACTGATTTCGATAGAAAAGCCGGGTGAACTTGCCACTTTGCTTAACGACGGACTACTTCGTGTACGTTGCACCGCCCACTCCTACACATTTACCAAAAGTCCCACTCGTACGTACGCTTCATTGATGTATTTGCTTGCGCGCGACGACTGCGGCGACACGAAAGCGCAAGATCACGAGTTTCGGTCAAAGCGCATCTGACTGCAGTTCGACCTGTCAGACACGCTTCCTCCGGACGAGACGCTTTTCCCTGCGAGCGCGTCGAATGCGCTGCAAGCGTGCGCCGGTTTTGTAAAGCGTTTTCGAGAGCGGCTTTGTCCCCGCGGAATTTCGCTCTTTCCCAGCGGACAGCTGTCAAGTGCACGGAACGCGAACTGCGCGTCCGCTCGCGTCGCGCGAGCAGCCACGGCACACTGGGTGGGGCCGGACGCGCACCGCGGGCGGCCGCGTGCGCCTCCGCCCCAATGAGCCGCAGCCACGCGCGGTGCTGACGCGGCGCTTGGCGCGCTGTCAGGCAGCCGCTGGCGCGCGTCGCCGGCCGCCTCATCCACGGCTCGCTGGCCGCGTTCTCCGCGCATCCTCTTCGGCGGTCTCTTCCGACGGCGTCGCACTGTAGTCTGGCAGCGCGATCGAACGTCACGGGGAGCGAGAGAAAGGGACGGGTGCGGGAAATGTACATTTGGAGGAGAAACGACGGCCTGCGGGTTCCTCTCGGAAGGGTGCTTAAACGGCTGCGCGCAGGCCACGGCGGTGTCGCGGAGTTCGCGGACCACGGCTCTCGTTTGGTCCCTCTGCTCCGCTGACTGGTCGGTCCCTCGACGATGGGAAGTGCTGCTGTTCGGAAAGTTTGGGCACTTCTCGAAAAGACACGAGTAGCGTACGCAGCGACCCACGTACGGGGGTCGTATTCAGAAACCCATTCCTTCGTCAGATGTTCCGTAATTGTCCCGTGGCCCGCCTTTCGTTTGCATTCAAACCCGCCCAACATCTTTTGCCAATGTTGGACTAGATTATTTTACGATACGCTGTACTATATACGAAATGACGTCAGGTAAACTCACTTAGGCGCAGCGTGAACAAGAGATCATCGTTGACACGATGACAAATCGGGCGCATACGAAACCGCAAGCGACGCAGGAGAAAGTGTCTGGCACTTTTCTCATCACACTTCTGTTGTTCTACCTTTCCTATAGGCTTTAAGCCTGCTATATATTTGGTGGCTTCGGATTTCTTCAATTTTATTTAGGTTGTTTCTATTACCGAGAGTACCAAAAACATGTCGTAATTATGGGAAACGCCGAGTAGCACGACGCACTGCTGAGTTGTTATGATCGAGGTAATTTTTTCTCACTTTTATTTTTATCTGTGGCAAATACTATTTCGCGCGCTCAGGCTTGAGTCTCTGCCAAAGTTTGTGAACACATTTTTGCTGAGAAAGTAATTTGTATGAGTGCAAACAAAGAGACACCATGAGCTCGCGTTAGGTCATTGCATCGTGAAGTGATGACCGTAAAGTGACGACATCGTAAAGTGATTCTAGAAGTGAAAACTTCTAGAATTGATGTTCACTATATTACAATGCCCGAAAAAGAAAGATGAATAATTGGTCGCGCTGAGTTTAGACGTATGAAATCAACTTTCCTAGGCGCATAGCGACCGCGAGGAGAGAGAGAGCCTGCCTGTCCATAGGGAGGGGGTCAACCGCTGCATCGCCCTTAAGTGAATTACCTCGAGGTCTTGTTGCTTCCGGTGACAGCTGGACCAGGCCTGTCACCGAGTGGCAACCAGAGCTGTTGCAGAAGAGACCCGTCAACCTCTTGCTCCCAAGAAGGCCCCGATCATGATAGCATACGGGGATTCCTCGTGTCTATCAGAGTGCTTCAGCTCTGAAGCGCATGTTGTGAACCGGGATGCAACGGGGGCGCTGGTGGCAATGGGGATGCGGTACGAGTCTGCAGGAGGTGCGTGGTTCGATCCCCACCTCCAGACACCCACCGGTTTATAAGACGGGTACAAGCAACCCGTCGGCTAGAGAGGGAGAGAGAGAGAGAGAGAGAGAGAGAGAGAGAGAGAGAGAGAGATAGGTCGGCCTGAATCAATGTTCTGATCTGCTACTCGGCGGTGGGGGAAGGGGAAAGGGTGTACAAAGAAAGAATAGACAAGACGTTGATTTCGCACAGACCGCTATGCTTGCTATGAAGAACCAAGACAACGCTATAAGAATGCAGCCTTAGACCGCGAGCCTCGATAATACTCGCCTGTAAAAGAAAGACTGCTAAAACTCTGTGTGTACGATGAAGCTCCGCCAAAGAAACGCCGTTCATTCCACAATGTGTCTCTATAGTACTTAAAGCGGACAGCTGGACTAGTTGGAATATCGACATGTAATTCATTTCCACCGCTTTAATGAAATGGGAAAAATTAAAAGAAGCGGAAGACGAAAGGACCGGTAGGGCGCTGGTTCCAGTGCCCAACCTGTCCTTCCGTCTTTCCTGTTCCCTTAATTTTCCCTATTTCTTTAAAGCGCTGGAAATGCATGAAAAGTCTCTATAGGGATGCGGTCGTCATATCAAAGCTGGTCTCTTTGGAGACATCCAATGCGACCTTCTCCGCAAGACGCCGCACAACGCCCCTCGTGAGATGCAATAGAGTCCTCTTTCCCTGCAATCACGTCATCCCCGGGGGCCACCGGGCTGCTCGACAAACTTCCCCAGTGAAGCCGCGCCAATGTATCTACTTGATATCATCCTTAGGGCAGTACCCTTCATCATTCCCGTGCCTGGAGGATGGGTGGTCGCGCGAATTTTGCCGGGGAAACCTTCGTTAAGCAGTTCATCGATTTTCCCCCGAGGCGCCGTCTCACCGACCTCCGCGTCCTTCGGCCCTGCGATACCGACTCGGTGGCACAGCGCACGTGATCAGGTAGAAGCAAATGGAGTCAGGCCTTACGATGTCGCGCTGAGAGCATACGACACGGGGCACAATTAGCGGGCCTACTTAGCATCTTATTTGCGTTGTAAAGTGCCCGTGCCTTCACCTAACACGGCCGCAGAAGCAAACCCAAGCTAAAAAGCGGTTCTATGATCAGAGTGACAGCTGCGCGAGTACAAGAATAAACAATAAAATGAAAAGGAAGAGTTTGGGTCATAAACAATCGTTCAATATAGTTATCTTCCTTACATTGTTAACATGTGCTTATTTTAATAGTTTTAAAGTTTTAATAGAAGCGGACTGATAATTTGGCTAAAATGGAGTTGTACTGGCTTTTGCATTTTCATGCACCGTTAAGGCGAACTGTATAAGGCCGTCGTAATAACATGAAATAAAATATTTATAAATCAAATCGTAAGAAGCTTCTCATTATCTGACCATATATTTATATGTATATATTAGTGACACAGTAATAATTAATAAATAGTCCAGATATTTGTCGGATTTATAGCCATCGCCGTAGGATGATTGGCAGTGCAACGCACGCGTAATGCGAATGTTGAGGGTTCGTATCACACTGGCGACAAGTTATCTTTTCGTCCACTTTCATTTTTCATTTTCCTTCAAAGTTTATATATATATATATATATATATATATATATATATAGAACTCTAGCGACCGTATAGCGAAGAAAATACACAGCTTCAGTGTAGTCCACTCGTAAATGGGCTCGTTGATAGAAACTTTACGTAGATGAAGCGGACATAAAACACTGTTTTGCCGAAGCCAATGCAGACAAAAGAGTTGAAAGGCAAACGTCTATTCATCACCTATTAAAACTTCGCCTATATATTTTTTAGAAGTTAGCGCGTTAAAGGCTCCGACAAGTCATACAGCATATGCTAGAATGGAATCTCCATTGGAATACAATATCATTTTGCTCAGAATCCTAGCGGCTACAGTGGGTAACAAAGATCATAGCATACTGAAGGAATAGGAACACCATATGACCACGACATAAAAAAAAGAAGGCTAAGACGAATTCGTCCCTTCGATAGGTGTATCCCTCGCCTCCTGCAGGCAGTGTTAGTGCATCCTACTTCATCGAAATGGCAGAGAGAAAAACCAGAACGAGGAGAAGGTAGGAATAAAGCCAACAGGAAGAAAGAGCGGAAGGAAAAGTTTAAGTGGAGAGCCGCAAGCCTAAGAAGAACGATACAATCCGAAAACCAGGACAAAAGTGGACGAACGCCGCGAGGGAGGTTGTTCAGGAGCGACAAAAGGGCGTGGAAACAGAAGGAAAAGTTGGGCAATGCAGCAGGACAGAAAAGAGGTTGAGGGCAATGAAAACGAAACAGCAAGAAAAGAAAAGTCAAGATAGCGGATAAGACTGAGGAGAAAAGAGAGCAGCATGCCATCTGAACCGAAGAGGAACAAAGGAAGAGAAGTGTGAGAAGGAAGAAGACAGAGGAGGAGAGTGGGAGATGTTGGGGCCACTGCTTCGCTTATTTTTACGCTCTCAGGCCTCCCGAAGTGTCTTTACTAATTATGGCGTTTGTTTTTGTCATTTAGCTTAGCCATACAAAAGGTGACCCATATACGCTGTTCTTTCTAACATCATGGCTAGAACAATACACGCAGCTTAATTAGCATGTAAACCCTGTAAATCAGAGGAATTCAGCTCATATGCTCATCTGGGTAGACGATATCTATTCAAGTCACAAAAGGTGTCTCCGAGTGAACCTTCGTGAATTCTTTCATGTATGAAACGCTGAAGGGCAAACAAACACATAAACAAAGGGGGACGCTCGTGCAAACATTGAATTAAACTTTTGCTTTACGCCATTAAATTTTTGCTTTCACGGAGCTGGTCTGGTGGTGCACGACTCCTTCAAAGTCACAAATATAATGAAATTGAATCAACAGACCACCTCTTTTTATGCTGTCACCGGTATACAAACCAAAGAAGAATAAACACTATACTCGAAGCTTCACTTAGCACTTAGCCAGATTGGACTAGGATCACGCGTCTCTGTCTTACTATGTTTCTAGGACTTGGCACCGCTTTTGCCACATGTATGTTTGTGCTGTAGTTGATTTGAAATCAAATGAAAATCTGAAATAAAAAGCATATATAAAACAAAATGAAGACATTGCTATCTTGATTTCTTTTTCTGCATTATTTTTCATCATCACGGTTCATTGTTTCATTTCCCTTCAATTTCCTTATTGTCTTAACTCCTTCATATAGCGGTGCTAGGGCGCCCATAACGTAACGACATTCCGAACTTTTCTATTACAGTTCTGCAATAAGCCCTCCACTATTGGTGAAAAAATGTTTTAGTCACCACCCACTGCGCCTGTCTGTCACGCGACGTCACGGAAACCGCGAAAACGCCCCATCTGATATGACATGTGCGCACTTATAATGCGTGATTAGACGGAACGAAAGAAAAAATGATAATTTCTGATGTGATGCCTTTTTGCCCATTAGCTAAAAAGGCGTCGTTTGACCAATTGCTATTGGTCAAACGTTCTAGGGCTACGCGCACTTTACCTGTCTGTCATGCGACGTCGCGAAAAAACGAAAACTCACCACGTCAAAGTGACGCGTACGCGTTAAAGACGCATTAATATGCCGAACGGAACTGAAAGTTGTTCTGAATATCCGGAGACTACCCCGTTCCGAAAGAAATAGAAGATGGCTGCCCGCCGATCGCTGCGGCACTGGCTGCCCGGAGCGGCCGGGGAACATGGATTTATTTCCGTATAAGATTTCGCGTGGCAGTATGACGCTGTCGAGGCCTCTCGCCACCTATACAACATCGCTCTTGCAACTCTTGTTCGCTGAGGATCCGTTTTACTGGCATTTTGAACCTTCCGTTGCATGCTGCCACGATTTTTGACCAGCCACAGCAAGCAAAGTAAGGGGAAGCGGACCAATCGCAGACGCGGGCACTACCCTTCTCGTCCGGCTATCTATTTTCACTGCGCTGGCTCGGCCCCATCGAGATTCTCTCCACTTGAGCGTGCTCCTCGCCTCTTCTCAGCCAATGAGAAAAGGAAAACTGCTCAATGTAGGCAAAGCTATTCGCTTTGAAAGCAAAAGAAAGTGACATCCTATAAACGAGAAGCGGGTCACAACGCTTGCGTCAGTGGTTATGTAAGTTCGACATCAGGAAGTTGGAATAAAAACAGAGAAGAATAGTCTTACGTTATAGAGGCCCTTTATTTATGCCGCTTTAATAGCAGTAATCTTGTGTAATGTTTCTATAATTTAGTCTGAATTAGCCTGACTTCTCAAATGTGCGTTATTCTTGCCTTTTTGACATCTTCATTTTGCTTCATCGTTGCTTCATGTTGGTTCGTCATGTTTAATTATTATTAAGTATTAAGCTAACATAAAATAAACTAGAAATAATAAAGGAAACACTAATTTCCATTAAATAACTGCTATTGAGATGTTGAATACTACAACAAACGCGTGACAGTCATCTGGAAAGCGATCAGCGGTGAACTTTGCCAAAAGTTTCTGGAAGCGATGAAAGCTGTGCATGAGAAGGCATAACATGTATGTCTGGCAAAAAAGAAAAAAAATGAAATCAAGAAATGCCAACACAGATGCCGAGTCCAACAGCAGCCTGATTGAAGAAAATTAAAGGTGGTACTGGAAAGAGACAGCGTTCATCCTCAGTTTTGTAGGTGTACCTTTTCACTTATCCGCAAACAGCGCTTATTTTTGTTTTTGTTCTCGACGACTGTATCTCCAGGTTGAAAGCTTACTGTTTGCGTACTTTCTCGGTCAACATTTTCTCGGCAATCTTTGCAGTATTTCTGTAGCTACAGGGCAACATGTTTCGACCTTGTTTGAATTCTCTGTCGGTAGCAAATCGTTGGCACAACAAATGCAATAGACAACGAGGTTGAGCTGGCGCGGTCATGAGGCATATGAAAGCATCGCATATACAGGGCTTAATGATAGCTTTTAAGGTACGTCGACAAGCACTGCAAAGCAGCGACCTAATGAGCACAGTATAAGCAATCTGCATAACTGCTATATTACACATTAGCTACACACGCCACGGAGCGTTACGTTGAATACTTATGGCTTCTTTACATGACCGAATGAAACAGACAATTGTAACTTCCTCTATTATTTCAAATTAATGTGATATGGTTATAAAGCCACTTTTGCATCTTTCTGCTTCTGAGGCGTCGATCTGCCAAGCGAAGAGTATGGACAACAATGGTTTGGTCTGAGCTGGTTGGTTAACGATTCCTGTAGCTCATAGCCTTATTTAACAAACAGCACATGAAGGAGGCAACACGACACATGGCTGCAGCGTTGTCTCCTTTATGTTATGTGCTCTCTGTAAATTTTGACTACGTTACAATAATTTCCTAGAGTATCGATCCCAAGGGATCCGCGTGCTGAATTTTTTCCTCTTTCATGGAGTCAGAGAAAGAAGCGGGAACTTGCTTTGGTATTCGACACCCAAGTTCTCACTTTTGACAACTTTCGCGGAAGTTACCTTCTCGTCGGGCGAACACGCGCCGACTTCGGAGCTTTATGTTGCTACAGCTGTCGCGTCCATCCCCGTTTCAGTAAACGTTGCAGTTGCGCCTGCCAGTAAAAACGCCCCCGAAGGGCAGACTGGGCAACTGATAGGTTATTTAGGTAGGTCTCTTTTTTTTTTTTACTAAGACAGTAATGAAAAGCTCGAAACTGCCTTTGTTGTGCCAGTCCGCTATTCCCGTTACACCAACGCCGACGACGACGTCGGCAGGCTAACGTCTAGGCTTCACTCTCTCCACAGGACGAAGAAAAACGAAACTATACCATCCCCATTGGGATGAGAACTCGTGCTCCTGCGTCAATGACACTCGGGAGCTGGACGCGCTGAGAACTGCGGTATCGCGGCAGCGCTGTCGCTTGGTAATTTGTGCGGGGTTTCGTGCCCCACACAGAATGTGTTATCGGTGGCCGTTGGGCATGCGTTTCGGAGGCCACAACAGGCAATACTGTAGCGGACGAGGATGACATTGCGCGCATCGCAAAGAAATGTAGTTCTTGACAGGATGAAAGTGTCAGCCATGAGAGCCTGAATGCTGTCGAAATAAATGAGTTCCAAGCCGTAGGATTCGCTGAAGCCCGCGGCTAGTTCCTTTCTTTATAGACTTCTAACGAATTAAGCTGACGCCTCGTATCTGCGGTTGTCATATCGAGACAGGCAACAAGGGCTCAGCGCAAAAGGAAATAAACAGAGTTAAGCTGCGCGCCCTCCACGGCTTTTGCTCGATCGCGGTCACGGACGCTAATTCCAGGCAAAAGACGACGAGGCAAACGAATGTGCGAGCGTGCAGGCGGCGCGAAGAGGAAACTCTGGATAACGAGGATATGCAAGGGCGCGGACACGCATGAGATGACAGAGACAAAGAGTCGAGGCTGGGGCGCACGCTCGCTCGCTGAAGTCATGACACGCGCGCGTGCTCGTAGCTATACCGCCGGCGGCGCCGTTGTCTTTCTTCGCGGTTGCAGTGCTCGCACTGCTCGCCTTGTGATTCACTTAGAGCAGGTTGAGCATGCTGGGCTCAAGGATTTGTATAGACACGAGCAGTATACCGACTTGCACTAAGACTCCGGAAACGCAGACAACCTTCCCGCATAGCTTCACATTATTCATCTAGCTAATTGCTTGTCCGGCGTCTCCAAGAGTAACTGAGGTTCTGTTCGTCATCAAGAACGGCGCAAAAACATACACGAGCATGCATGCTGCCGCGATGGTGCGTATCATGCTTACTGCTACTACTACAGACTGCTGCTGCTCCTGCTACTACTACTACTACTATTACTACTACTACTACTACTACTACTACTACTACTACTACTACTACAACTACTACTACTACTACCACTACTACTAATAATAATGAAATAGAAATACTTCACACACACACACACACACACACACACACACACACACACACACACACACACACACACACACACACACACACACGCACGCACGCACGCACGCACACACACACACACACACACACACACACACACACACACACACACACACACACACACACGCACGCACGCACGCACGCACGCACGCACGCACAAAGCACCTAATTCGCACTTTAAAAGACGCTTTACTTATCAAACTACGTAATGCCCGTGACAAATTTTATAATCAGATTATGATTACTCATGCTCTACACCGGTCGTCGCGTATTTCTCATTCTAAAGTAGTTCAATCATACTTTGCGCCAACCCAGCACTTACCTGGCGCTGGTTTGGCGGCGATTACGGATGCGATGGCAACTAGACGCGTATCTGGGACTCGGTGGGATGTAGCTGTGGTGCTGCAGCAATGAGTAGTTAAAAAAAAGAGACATACGCGACGATCGTACAAGCGTGGGTACCGTTCTACGACTGAATAAGTTCTGCGCTGCTTACTTTCACAAGAGTTCAAATTGTTTATCTGTAGATACGTTGCGCGACTACCGGCGTTCACCCACGAATAAAATAGTTTTGGCTAACAGTAACAAGCTACCGTATAGCGTGAGTCACACTTCTCTCGATTGGTCCGAGCGGCCGGCTACGGACTGCCCGAGCGTCGTGAGCATGCATCTACTAACGGTAGCTGCTATAGGTTATAGATGTGTTTGTTCTATAGCGCACGGACCACGGCGTCAGGCCATGTTCCCTTTTTTTTTCGTGATAGATGGCGACCAAATCGGTCGATTGGCCACTCTAGACAAGCGTGATTTGCACTGTTTTCTTTTTCCGATTTCTTTTTTTCGGTCTTCTTCAGCCATTCCGTACGACGTACTTATCGTTTTGCGGAAATGGTGTCCTCGCAAATAGCTGTCGTATTCCTTCTATGTGGTTCCCCATTGAATATTACTGCTTTACCAAAGGGCTAAGGCCGAAGCACGAAGCTTATGTATCATGTTAGTTTACCAACCGTAGTGATCGCTTGCGTTGAGCCACGTCATTGGCCTCATAGAGGAGACTGACGTAGATATGCATAGCATAGCAGACTTGAAGTGCGTGAGACCGATGCCCATGGCTGACGTAAATACTAGAACGGCTGGCGCTTAGACCTTCGGTGTTGCATTGGGTTAAGTGGCCGTACACGAGCACTTTTATGTTTCAATTCCCACGCCAAGCGATCAGATAGCAATATTTTCTATTTCACACTGGCAATCCACAGACGCCGTTGCTCTTTGTCCAGTGCAGACCGATGCAGCCAAAATAGTTCACATTCCACACGCCGCGGCTGGTGATGCACGTCGCATGTTTGCGCAGTCAAGAAAAATTTCCTCATACTGTAGTTTCTGCTGCATCCAAAGGCTACACAGTGGTTCCCCGACGACTTTGTATGAGCTGACCTCACGTAAATTTTTCAGAGAACAAGGTTAAACATCTCCATATCATTCCATAACATGCGATGGCAACACATTCAAGTAGGACCGCGCCGGCTCGCACAAGCCAGAGAGGAGGAAAGATTCGCAGCGCGCTGGTTGCGAGACCTTTCCTCCTCGCCCGGTGAAAAGGTTTATAAGCTTCATGCGATAAAAGAAATGCTAGAAAATTAAGAAAAAAACATTCACGAACACATCGTATTTAAGTTTTACATATTGAATAATCATTGAAGGAGCCAAAAATTGAGGAGCCATTCACCTCTGTGAAGGTGGATGATCAGCGAAGCTGTAGCACGTTACACAGAATTAGACAAGGGTACATGTATTTATTTTCATCATTTGGTAATGGTAGTGACGATAGCTTTGTGGTTGCTGTGATATAGACTGATTGGTTCCGTTATAACCTTAGACAGAATCTTGGCCAAGGTTAAATCTATACACAACCCTTGTGAGCAGTTGAATGACTTGGATTGGTGTCCACATAAAGCCAACAGAGAATGAAGTCAAGGAAAGCATCGGGGAAATTAACTGTGGTTTTAAATTGGAATGTAGAAAATAAAGAACAAAAGGGAAATGAAAGTGGACAGAAAGATGACTTGTCGCCGGTGGGAACCGAACCCACAACCTCCTCATTACACGTGCGTTGCACTACCAATTGTGTTACGGCGACGGCTATCAATTCGTCAGCTTCATAACAAACTCTTCTAGCACAAACTGGGCGAACCATTTCTTATCTGGTTTTGAAATGTCCACATAAAAGTATCCATCGATGATCCCAGGGGTCATCATGGTTAACCCATGCAAAGTGCGTGGTCATGACCTTGTCGATATCACATTTGGGTGTGCGGGAAGATATATATATATATATATATATATATATATATATATATATATATATATATAGTCGTTGCCATATACCCAAAGGACAAAATGTAGGTACAACTATAGACCCGTGACACCCAAGAGGACAATGCCACCAATTATGGGGTTGACTGTGCAGTACAAACGAAAGACGAAATTGCGATATACACTCTGTATATATATATATATATATATATATATATATATATATATATATATATATATATATATACTGCTCAGGCAACCCCACAATCGGCGGCATTGTCCTCTTGGGAGTCACGAGTCTATAGTTGTACCTACATTTTGTCCTTTGGGTATACGGCAACGACTCCTGCTCGTGAGTCTGAATGCTGTTCACAAACGATTCTAGTACACCCAACGAATACGAACAATGCATATTGTGTTATTTATTTCTGTTATTATTATTCATTTATTATTATTATTAGAGGCGGAGTACTTTAAGCCTGCTTCACCTCTGCCGCGAGTCAGTACGGTATTGCACTTATCTCCGTGATCGGCCCCAGCTCACCTTTTTTTTTAATTGTTGACACACAG
Source organism: Dermacentor variabilis (assembly GCF_050947875.1). Taxonomy (NCBI): domain Eukaryota; kingdom Metazoa; phylum Arthropoda; class Arachnida; order Ixodida; family Ixodidae; genus Dermacentor; species Dermacentor variabilis. Next base: position 250,290,592 of record NC_134568.1, read on the forward strand.
ACACGAAAAATATATGGAACTCTTTCCATATACAGCTTCGCTGTAGAAGTGGTTAGATGAATACCTTAAAAAAGTGGTTATAAAGTTTTATTGTTCTTACCTTACGTTATATTTATTTACCCAATACAGCAGGCAGCAATGCTGCCCAAGCAGGAGAGGGTTTACAAAATATGGTTTGCCAACAGTTTTTTTCAAAAAAAACATAAGATGTGCATTCAATAACACTTTCCGGTAAATGGTTCCGTTCTTCACTCATAAGTGGAAAAAAAATGATTTCTGAAAAAATGTTTGTGCGCGCAAAGTATGATTGAACTACTTTAGTATGAAAAATACGCGACGACCTGTGTGGATCATGAGTAATCATAATCTGATTATAAAATTTGTTACGGGCATTACGTAGTTTGATAAGCAAAGCGTCTTTTAAAGTGCGGAATTAGGCATTCGGTGCTGGGTTATTCTTGCGTTTTTATCGTTATGTTTGAGATTAATGATTTCACGGTTGATCAATGGGTTATGGCTTTTAGTTTACTTTATATGCCTCGTTACGAATCTATCAATACAATGCTTAAAAACAGAGCTAAACTTGTCCCAGAGAAGCGTGACGTCGTCATCGCATTTAAATTCATCAGGGAAAGGTGTAAGCGATCCAAGACGGATTCGTCATGAGCCGACAAAAAATCTAGAAACGTCTGCGTAATGGGTGTAACTTCGACGCATTTTTGTATTTCCAAGTTCACATATACGAGCTTTGATCTGCTATGCCTTAATTTATGGTGACAGTAGGATTTTCCTGCGAGCCTTTGATAAGACAAGATCAAGATACGATTGGGTCACGTCTGTGATCCGTGTGGGATGTATTAGTTGTAGGTCATGCAAGAACATGGAATCAAGAAGGACTTGTGCACTGTCAGCATCGTGAGAGCCTGGGATTGATAGCTGCTCAAAATCAATGCTGGGTGGTTTGAAGTCACCGGTCAACAAAATTTATGATTAGGTCAGAGCATGCGCTCTAGGTAGACGCCTAGATATTCCATTAATGATATTGGGCTTTTGGGAGGCCTGTACAGGACGCCGATTAAACTACTTTCAATAAAATTTCTCTTGAAATGCAACTAAATACCATGCATGATTTTAACGAGGATAAAATATATTTCTCTTAGCTAGTGTTTTCTTTTGCCCCCAATTTTGAGGGAAATGAGCTTTTGACGAAATATCCTTGCTTTGGCATGGCGGCCAAAAGCGAGTGAACATTTCGTCATGATTGAGGAAAGCATTTTAGAAGGGCGTTTTCACTGCACTGGAATAAACCATTCCATTGCTAATATCCTGTCTTTTTTTTCGCCATTTATTTTCCATTCCATGCCATTAAGTTTCTGTCATTTCCACGTCAGATACTGTGTCGACCCCCGCGAACATGGCCTTTCATAAGTTAAATTAAATTAATTAAATTAAATTATGGGGTTTTACGTGCCAAAACCACTTTCTGATTATGAGGCACGCCGTAGTGGAGGACTCCGGAAATTTCGACCACTTGGGGTTCTTTAACGTGCACCTAAATCTAAGTACACGGGTGTTTTCGCATTTAGCCCCCATCGAAATGCGTCCGCCGTGGCCGGGATTCGATCCCGCGACCTCGTGCTCACCAGCCCAACACCATAGCCACTGAGCAACCACGGCGGGTTTTCATAAGGTACGAAGTTAAACCTGAAACAGTAAGCTAAAAAAGTCACAGTTTCGCCCGAAAGGCGAAGGATCGATTGCGATAGCAAATTAGCAGACAGCTATACGAAGTAAGGAAAGTAGTTTTATCGGCCGTCTAAACTTGTAAATATTCGCTTACTAACCAAATTAACAAGCATGGTGTCACGCGCGCACAACCAAACATCAACACATCTCACTCGATGACCGCGCACACTCGCTGTCAAAATAAGGAAGCGAGGCAGCAGCAGCGAGCGATTGACCTTCGTGCTGCCTCTTGCTTCAACGCGAACTAAGCGGCGAGAACACAGCACATACGAAGCTATCAACTATCGGCGCACTCTGCTCCCATCGCAGATCGCTTTCAAGACAGGGCCCGCGCGACCACGCCATACGCAGCCGCCACCGGTGTAGAACGCCAGGAAGAAAAGTGAAGGCAAGGAACCGTCGTGTGATGTTAAACGTCTATTTATGTGTTCATAAGAAAGAAAAAGACACTGTTACCTGAAGGAACTGGAAAAATGGACTCTCTATCCACATTTATGAAGGTGCTGATGCGCGCATGTGCCCGTGAAATCTAATCAAACCAGTGTTTTTTCAGAATCGTAACAGACCGGCTGGTAAAAAGAACTGACTTTAAAAGGTGTGTCACTATGTTGGGCCTAAGGGGGCTATGACACATTGTCATAAGGATGTCTGCGCAGTCATTGAGAAAATTATATTTCATTCAACACGATTTCCTTGCTAAATTCTAAAAATTTCATTTCACTTTTGTTTTCATGTTATTAAAAACCTCATTATTGTTTTTTATACTCGATTAGTTATCTTTCTGATTCATCCGATTTCTGGCTAATCACCCTTAGTGGGCGTGAGCCATACATAGAGGCAAACAAACCAACCAATCAGAGCAGAGCTGGTTGTGACTTATTTACTCATCCCTTTACTATAGTAGTCTTACATTGGAACCCCGATATAAGCTGTATGACACGAAAAGCGCTCTTCTCTTTCTACAACATCACATCTGTTCATTGCCACGGCAATTGCGGAGTTAATTAGTCTTCATGTGACTTCACAGAACCGCACGCACCCGCTACGTTGACACTGCAGCTGGGACGTTTTGCTGCTGAGCAGGAGGTCGCGGGCTCGATTCCCGGCCAAGTCGGCAATAACAGTCATCTCCATTTTGTCATTGTCGTCTTTTATATTTGCTTCATAAAGCTCGCATTGTGAGGTGCGTTCCAAGCTCGTGCATTACGGGCGCGAAGAAGAAAAGCAAGAAGTCACAGCGGAGCTAAATAATCCCCACAGGACGTATCAGTTATAGTTTGAGTTTGCCTTCTGTTGGCTGCGTTACTTCGCTTGTGATGATGTCCCTCTATATTTAAGTGAACGAAGATGGTTATGAAGACGAAGCATCTATGAAAAAATGGCTAGGTGAGCCTCTGCATCTGCATCTGTTACAGTTGGGGCCTTTCCACGCTCCGGATGGCCGATGTGCAGGCAGAGTCATAATGTTACAGGATGCGGGTTCCGAGAAAATAGTCGGCTGTCAGCTATGCAGTTTCAGCCAGCAGCCATTAAAACAAACCAAACACTATATAGGTCGTGTGCACTATAGGGCACGTAGGGACATTTGAAATACAGGCTGCGTGTACAGTTTCAGGAAATAATCAGTTTTTTTCCTAAGATTCCGCATGTCGTAACCTTCTGACTCTGCTCGTACGTATGAATGTCTCAGAGTAAGCGCAGCAGCCCACGTAAACCTACTGAACTGTATAACGTGCTCACAGTTTCGCTGAGTTTCACGGCAAAAATGCACGTGGTCGGCTGGAGATAGGCGTGTGGCAAAAGGTATCGCTAAAATGTAACTGCACTGTACCACCGAGTGTAGCAAGTGGTATAACTTATTGGCAAAGGACAACATGTTATAGAGTTATGGTTTTGCAGAAGAAACTTCCGCTTGCGCATGGCTGGTACCTAGGTATTTCACTCTCCCCCCCTCTCTCTCTCTCTCTCTCTCTCTCTCTCACACACACACACACACACACACACACACACACACACACACACACACACACACACACACACACACACACACACACACACGCACGCACGCACGCGCACGCGTACACACATACACACACGCTGGAAACTTTACCCTAACTTTATGTTGCTACCACTCGAGGTTGCGCCATGCTCTTCCACAGTCAATCCGTGCCAAACCCCGGTATTCGTCATTGCTGACATTTTCTCCGTTCCTTTCTAGGGTGTTTTCACACAGCTGATGATGTTCTTCCATGCATGCTTATCTGTTTTTTCGGACTACGGCACACAGACGTTTTCCCCCTTCCATTCTTCAGTAATTAAAGCACGTTTATGCTGTATGAGAACGAATACTTTAACGGCTAAGAATTCGGAGGAAAATTTACAACACTTCGAGCTCCATTTATACTTCTACTTAGACTTTCGCAGACAGCAAGAGACCTGCTTCTCAAAACATTTCTTTTTTTTTTTAAATGTCCAATATTGCGTAACAGAATGACCAGAAACTGTAACTGGATGTGCTGCTTCTTGTTTACTAGAATTCATCCGCCGCCATGGCTCTGTGCCTATAAGGCATTCTGCTGCTGAGTACGAGGGAGTCGCTTCCATTCCCGCCCGCGGCGAATGGTGGCGGAATGGAAAAACACTCTTGTGCTCATAGCTATGCGTCAGAGAAACCCGGTTGATCAAAATTTAACCGGACACCTTCACTGCGGCGTCTCTCGTAAACCCAGCGCTGGTTTGGGATCTTAAACCGCACCAGTCGAACAATTAGTCGTTAATTAGCATTCACGCCCTTATGAGTGCTGAAATGCACTTTTTTATCTTCACATTTCGTGCGCCACAAATCTGTAGTCTAGTCAACTTTATTAGGCTTTGCCAGAGAGGCAGTGTTTAGCCAAATCCTCTCGTACGCCGAAGGGTCTACGCCTGGGAACATAATGAACGAGTCGATAATACTCTTAAAATAATATTGTGCCCCTCTGTACACGTTCCTTGCAGGTACCGGTGCGCTTTGATTTGGTTGGGACTGACAGTTGGGGAGGTGTGGAGCAACGCAAGCACCCTTCCGGACGGTAATTTCTTTTAATGTGGTACACCATTATGTATCAATAATAGCGATTCTAGTGCCAGCGCATGGTTGACCATTTTTCTTATTCGCTGTTATTCCTTTCGACAAAAAGGCGGTTTTACGTGGTTCGGCAGGCACCATTATAAATTTACCGCGCGAAATTCTTAATTAAATATAAGTAACAAGTTTCTCAGCCGCCTTCCCCTTGTTATATGCAAATTTACTAGGACTAGAATACTCCGTACGAACGGGATAGTTAGATAATATTTAGAGTTGTTCGTCTAAACAAAGCTGCATTAGATTCAAAGGAATATTCTCTCTGGTGCGGTTTCTCGCCTTAGTTTGTGGCATGAACACCACAGCCGGAATGATACAACAAATTCTTTAAAGTTCCCATCGCAACCGGTTCATTTCGCTTTTCATCATTACAAAAGCACAATATACACTTGCATGTTTACGCGCCATTTTAATGAGGTGCGCCAGCGCTTACATGTAGCACATAAAGCATCGTGCAATAGTTGCTTCGCCTCATGCCATATTGTCCCAAGCAATATGAATTGGAGTTTCATGCATAAAACTTTCCTCATACTGTCAAAATTTCGGTTCAAATGAGCCGAAATTTTAACGTAGTATCTTTACAGAATTTCGGATAATTGTAAGAATTGCGGAGGTAATGAGAGAAATCGCTCTAACGAAGATGGTACGACGTATCTTAGACTGTTAATTCATTTGCTTGGCTTTGCATGAAAGAAACAGCGAAGTCCAATGTCTACTACTAGTCACCAAAGCTGTGTTACAGTAAAAAGCTGTATTGATGTCGCCATCTTCACGCAGTTGGCAAACGAAATATGTAACACAGGTAGTGGCGACAGGGCGCTTTGTTAGCAGATGCCGGCACCCGACTGCTCGTCTGGACCAACTCATTTTTCTGAGTCGAGAATGGGAAAACGACCGCGATAACTCATTCTTGCCGTATGAACCAGGCCAGCGCGGTCGCCAGCTGTTTTATTTTTCTAACCAGACAATTCAGTGAGCTCTTGATGCAAGATGGATGAAGGACCACTGTCACATGCAGTAAGTGTTTTCTTTTTAAATGCGAATATCATTCTTGGAACTGTAAGACCAGTTTTATTTCCAGCTATCTAGCTATCTGACCATACCACGATAAGCGTGAGCCGACCCCGAAGGTAATGAACTCCAAAAATATGGGTCGTTTGCCTGGGTATATGCAACTGGGCATGTGCCGCTCTTCAATGAACCTCTTTGATACCAACTTGGGTCACTGTGTATGTACCACTGGTTGTGTGCGTATTCCACGGCGGCGCCGCCAGAAGGCGCAGCGTGTCCAGGTGGAAGTGCGAGGGAGGAGCCCCGGCAGCAGTACACGCCTCATGCAGGATGTGTTTCGGCTTATTCACACACTTGGATAGTCATCGCAGATGAGTTCTGCCAAAATTTTTTTTTATTTGCCAGAACTACATGGAGGTAGACGCACGTGATTTGGCCCACGCAAGCGGAGCAGCGAGCGGAGGACAGCATTGTGAAGCCAGAAATATATACAGGGAACCATGCAGGGATTTTTTTATTGCCTCCAAAATCACAAACTCCAAAATCAAAATCGCATGCAGTGTATACGCCAAACACACGGAAATAGCGGAGGAAGTAGCGACCGCGCTGGCCCTCACAGAACAGGAATGCGAAGTCGTACTAAGCGATTCGCAAACGGCAGTAAACAATTACGCCAAAGGTAGAATTTCCAAGGAAGCCCTGTTTATTCTGGGCAAAGCGGGCAAATCCAAAACCGCGAGCTCGAGGATGATATGATTCCCCGCGCACGTCACCACGGAAAGCGACGCGCTCCCGAACCTAAACAAGACGGCGCACCGGACGGCGCGAGACATGACCCGCCGCGCCGAACAGTGCAACGCCTCTCGCACGATAGCGAACACTCCTCGCCCAGAACGGGACAGGCTCACCAGATACAAAGACATAACCAGTGCATATCTAAACGCCAGAGGGATATACCCACCGCCGAGTCCCAAATTGAACAGGAGGCAGGCCATCGCCGGGAGACAGCTCCAGACGAACACCTTTCCCTAATCCATTCCGTCTGAAACGTATCTTCCCAGATAAGCATCCGGAAGACACGTGAAAATTATGGCAGGAAGGACCAGCAACACTCAAACACAGGTTGTGGGAGTGCAATGCAGTTATAGGAAGGATGGCAGTTTCTCCGGAGACCCTGTCGTCGAGGTGGGCCGCCGCTCTGCGCAGCTCAGACCTCGGAATCCAGACGTGGGCATTCCAGCAAGCCCGTGAGGCGGCGTTGAGGCAGGGCCTTGACGTTCCCCCGTGGGAGACCTGAGCCCGGGTCGCGTTAAACCTTGCCGGACGTACAATAAAGTGGTATCCATCCATACATCCATCCATCCGGCATATAGAATGTGGCCTAATAATCGGAACCTTTCACTTTATAGCATAAGACATTACTGACAAGGTCGCATTGCCTGTTTTCGCCGAGCGTATTTATTATTTATCTATTTACTGTTGTGAATAATGTTTCGGTCAATTGAGAACGTAGCAGGTGGGCATACAGGAATATATAAAGGCACTGAAGATCCAAGAAAGGGGTAAGATACAGTCAAATTAAGTCCAGTAAACAAAAACGCAAAAAAAAATGCTAAGTGGTTGTTAACGGACAAATGCTTCAACCAACACATATTGCATAATTAAACCCAGTACACTTTGTCAGCCACTTCGTTGCCCCTCTCTTGTATTGTATGCAATGCTCGAGCCGATGCGTATTCAAGTGTAGACCCAAGAGAGTTGCACTCTAATAGTTTCACGTGTGGCAGGGCTTTTTCGTAAGTGTCCTTACGCGAACGCTGCCGTATGGCCCAGGCGTGTCCGGCAGGAGTGCCTTATCCGCCGGAGGCAACGGCACCCGACCGGAACTCGGCGTGCAGACAACGCGGGGCAGTCGCTCAGGCCTGCTGGTGCTGCGCCGTTTGTTCCAGGACAGCATGGAGGCGTACAAGCGCCGCTTCTCCACCACTTCGACGAGTGACGAAGCCCCCAGCGCCAGCGCGCCGACCTCGCGACCGCGCGTGCCGCTTGGATTCACGCGAGGCAAGTGCGGCGCCCCCATTTTCCTGCGCTCATTAAGGTTGAACCAAGTACTCTCCAAACTGCGGGTTGCGACCCCAGGAGACGGCGAGGGACGAAAACTTCAAGGGATTCAGCAGTGGGTCGCGAAGTGGCCCACGGCTCAATTTATCGCGAGCTATACGGATTGCGGATCGGGGATCGCGAGCCTTGTATCTGCCCCTATGCTCGGACTTGGCTATAGTATGCGCTGCAGTTCGATACAAGACCTGCGCCCAAACTTCGCCCTAGTTTTCTCGAATTGTGCTCGATGGCGAAGCTCTCTTTAATCTTCAGGAATACGTATACCGGGTGCTTCAGCGAACGTTTAAAAAATAAATAAAAAAATGCGTGTGGCAGATAGCACAATTCTAGTCTATGAGCTGGTCCACTCGATGGGACGGACATTACTTACGCAAAAAATTGAAATGCGTAATCCACTAATTACCAAAAAATAAAACAAATTATTAATTACTTTATGACACACATTGAAATTTACAAACTCTAGCCGGGGAATTCTCAAGGCGAATCCATTTGGAACGAATTCTCCGGATGACTCCAGTTTCGAGTGCAAGTAATGTAAATTTTTGTGGAAGTAATGCCATCGTCTTCAAGTAGACGAGCTTATGGACTAGAATTGTGCTATTTGCCACAGGCAGCTTTTAAATATTCCTGAAAGTGTTCGCTGAAACACCTGGATATTGCTGATATATAGACTGTCAAGAAAAATTTGAGCTTTATTTCGCTGCATCGTACAGTTCGTTAGAAGTATCGAGGAGAGAGATTAGAGGTGAGTTAAGAGGAAGCTTTAGCTCGGGCCCAACTCCGACGCGGCCTATTCAAATGCATGTAAAACGCAAAAACGTTTTTCTGAGATAACCCCTGGACCGAGTTGGATGAAATTTGTTGCATTTGAGAGAGAAAGCTAAATTCTAGTGACTGTTGGAAGCGGAATTTCCATTTACGGCCTAAATTTCGTTACAAGAATTTTCAAAAATTCGGAAGTTTGAAAAAAAATAGAGGCACGAAGTTTACAAATTAATAGCTCTGCACCAAAAACAGATATCGCGGTTTCGTAAACGGCATCCCTTAGATCATTGAAAGCGAAAAAATTTGATATGTGATTTTATGTCTTACATGAGTACGTTACGCCGTGAACAAAGGTTCTGCAAAAGCTGTGTTTACATGCTACTCAATTTTTTTACATTCATGTGTAACATATCAATTTTGTTCGCTTTAGGTGTACTATTAGATGCAATTCACAGAATCGTGGTATCGTTTTCAATTGCTAAGTTACAGGGTTGTAAACTTGATAGTTTTGCTTTCTGAAAATTTTGGATTTTTACTAATTTTTAGTAAAAAATTTACGACCTAACTGAAAAATTCGAAACCAACAGTCACTCTATCTTAAGTTTTCCTCTTAAATGCAACAAACCTCGTCAAATTTGGTTCAGTGGTTGAGGAGAAAAACGAATTCCCCTTTTACATGTATTTACACTGGAGCACCCGAGCTAAAGCTTCCTCTTAAATTATATCCTTGATGCATGTCAGGCAGCAGAATTGTAGAGATTGCAGAGTAATAGAGTTTGGGAAGCACTGTCCTTATTAATTACATGGATGTTTTTTTTCACGCGTCAGCCTGACGTGATTACTGTCAGCCTCGTCGTACAGCTGATGAGTAGGCTCCTCTATTAGCAGATTTTTCAATGCTGTCTTCATAAACAAAAATTGTATACCGCTGAAAAAGCTGACTCACACTCTGAGCACTGTCGAACAACCTATGACGGCACCTGGCTACGTGACGTCGGCTTCACTCGTAAAATAAAGCACTGCTTGTGTTTCAAGCTTAAGTACATTTAATACCTGCGCATGTTCAAAGGCTGCGACAAGCTCTCTATTGATCCATGTGTGCTTTCAGCAAAGCAATAAAAAAGAAAGAAAATGTAATCACATGACTAAGTACTTCATTCTTTCTCGCTCGTTGCTTATCGTTTGTAACATACGCTAATGACATGGTCAGAAGTGTAGAGGCATAGCTTTCTCAATATTTTCTATTGCCTTGCTGGATCATTAACATGTCTAACGCGGGAAAGTGTGAGAAATAAACTCAGTTCGACAACTAATAGCACCTTATTGATAGGCTGTTATAAACCTTTTTCACTGCAGCGTTCTTCATCGCTAGAAGCGTACATGAAATAAAATACGTTACGCTTTAATTTTGCGCGTGAATCTTTCAGGGGTGGCTTTGAAATAGAGCGACTGGGCTCGGGCAATCTTACTGTTATCTTTCCTTTGATACTGAATAGAACTGGTTAACGAGCGTTAACACAAAGCTCGTTTGGGGTATATACAGCAGAACTTGCGGAGCTAAGTACGTGAACGGATGGTAGAGATATAAATGTTACGCAGGCCTAGGTTCGCGCCCGTATTTTTGTGCAAGGCGTTACAAATCTCCCTCCACAATGACGTATTCACTCAGTGAAGGTATTTATGGTAATGAGCGGATGATGGAGATAAAGGGCAGTTAAAAAAACCATATCTCGCACTCCCATGTGTGCCAGTGCGTTATGTCAGATGCAAGTGGGGCCATGGATAGCAAATGACATTTTTTTTTGCTTGTTGGATGAAATAGGCGCTCATCGATGCAGATTCTTTTCTTACAGGCACACTAACGCCTCCTACGGGTCTCGGATCTTCTTGGTAACGGTGACATTTTGGTGTGACCAGGGTCCGTATTCACAAAAGTGTTATTACACTACCACTGTTCGTAAGAGCGTCATTCGGCCCCAGAGGCCGTATTCGCAAAGCTTTCTTTCGCAAGTGCTATTTGCCATTGGCTAGCAGCCTTCGCTGATTTATCCGTGATCAGACTTGACTGGAATTTGCCTCTTAGGAACAATTCTAGTGTTATAGCTTTTCGTCAATACGGGCCTACACAGTTTTGCTACAAGCACTTCAAACGGGGAAAAAGAAAGAAGACTCAATTAACCTTGTGTACACGGCACACATAACTTCAGTTTACCCTGGCATAAAACTCAAGGCCGCACTTTGATGCAAACAGGGACGCCATTGACCCCAGCATGGGGCACGACTGATGCGTGATATTGTGTGTGCCAGAGAAGTGCAGCCTACTGCGACCGCAAGCCAACTCAACTTCAGGCCCTGTCGTTGAGCTGCACTTGCGGCGAATGGTTCGTTCTAGTGTTGCAGAAAGCTTAGAAGACTTTTAAGTATCCCCACTCTCAAAGCAGGTTATAGTGCCCGCTGCTGGAATGCCGCCATTCGATACAAGGCCAACTCCTGGCGCTGCCACATCGGGCTACACTGTCTGGCACATGCGATTTCGCCATGCCTGCGACCCTCTCGATAATTTGTGCCGATCTATAGTAAAAAGCTAAGAAGCGTGGCATGAACCACCCATGCTGCTCACAGAATCACGAGTTGAGCTGGAAGAAGTGTAACAGAACGAAATCAGAGCAGCGACGTCGCGGCGCTTGCACCGCTCTATATAACGTAGTACGAGCCATTCGCGTTTGCACATAAAGGGGAAAGAAAATATATGCGGAAGCCATAAGAGAAAACTATATTGAACCCGTTCACGTTCAGCCACGCTCGTTTTCTCGGCAGAGCAGGCGAAAACAGCCGCCGGCGCCGCGCGCGAGTGTAGCCACCCGGCAGGCAGCAGCTGAAGGGAAGCAGAGCACGACAGGCGCCGAAGCGGAAGTTGCAATCACTTCGGGGCGCTGCGTTCACATTCGGCCGATTCGCGAGCAACTTTGCAGCGACTCCGCGATGCACGCGCATCTCCCCTACACGCGTAATGACCAACGCTGACGACGGTCACCATTCGATTGGCCGTAGCGACTTTAATTAAGTAGACGCTCGATTGCAGCCGCTTGGGCTAATCCGGCGGCGCACCGGGCTGCGGCGAGTGCATGCGACAGGCGTCTCATTACAGATCCGTTCTGCAACATGAGCGCCTTCCTGAAGCAGGCTCGAGTGTGTTGGAAGGAGGCCGCCGTCTACTCGGACAAGCCCGAAGGAATTTGCGCGTAAGTGCCTTTGCCGCATGGCTGCTCGGAAAGCGACAGTTGGGCGAGTAGGGATAAAAGGAAAGGAGGCTCTGTGTGTGGGAGGCTGACTACGAGGGAGAGTCGGGCGGATGGAAATGACTCTCATACAAAATAAGAACGGAACAAGTGCCGTGCTCAATAAAAGACGCCCGCTTGCAGTTAACAAGCTTAGCTCCGTTCTCGAAGGAAGCACGATGAGGGCCAGACAAACGCTGTGCGAACACGGAGCCTCCATGGAGAAGAAAATCGAGTGATTTGATTAGCCCCCGTTTCTCGGAGCATTTGGCGTGAATTACTTGTTCGCGTAGAGGGGAGAACGCCACTTACGTACTTAATATTGCAGTTCTCAGAACACGAGATCGCAAGAAAGAAAAGACAGGTGGTATTTCGTAAGATCAGATCCAGCGGACTGGAAGTTCGATTATATACGCAGTTTCCAAGCGTTAAAACCATAAAAAAAAAATGCGCGATAATATAATGTATTATGCTTAGTTTCTATTCTTCTTTACGAATTTGTTTCCTGGCACTATGCGGAATAAGAATCGATGCCCTCTCTATATCTTTTTAATTGCGCATCTGGCATAAAACTACACGTGCTTTCTAATAGGCGGCTTCTTTACACGATGGGCAGCTCTGCAGAGAAGACACCACAATGACCCTATATCTGCTACAGAGTATTCAATCATTTTTCTTTCTTATTCTTATGTTCACGTCTTGTATAAATATACGAAATGTAGCGACCTAAAGGAGAACATGGGTGACATTAATTACTTGCACATTTGTGCAATTGGGCAAGTAACTTTTTACATATGTTAAATAATGTCAGCCGCTAGGTTGCTAAACTCTTCTTAGTTGCATTAATTTTATAAATTTGGGACAGCGAAATGTTTACCGTAATTGATGTACAAACTGGCGGCCTCTAGATAAAGAGCAAGTTACGAAGTTGCCTGCGTAATTGACAGATTTGTGCGCAATAACTTCTGGATTACCGAGCTTCGAGGGCTATTGCACTCGAACAGTTGGAAAGGCTGCCGTCGAAATTATCTAGCCAGACGACGAAATTCCGAAGGAAGGGGTTCTCGTGGGAGCTACCAAAACAATTACTTCGCCGGCATAGGTTCGTTGAAAATGGAAGTTTTGTCATGCTGCCACCATCGTGGCTGCTGGCAGAGTCCGAATCAGATGCATGCTGGAAGTTAACGTCTGCAGTGCTGGTAGTAGTGGCCTATTTGATTGTGGTTATCTCGAAGCCGGCAAGTATAAATGTGACATTTCTAGCGGAAGTGCGATTACTAAAAAGAAGAGAAAAATATAATAAAAAAGCAAAACATGGAAAGAAGGAAATAAAGAATGAATGAGAGAAAAGCAGCAATGGCGACATACGTAAATTAAGGAAAGCGCGTGCAGAAAAAAGAAAGGAAATTCGGATCACGGTTAGGCAACATTGCGCTGGTATTGTACAGTATAGACCTCTGTTAAATCGAACAGCGATTTTTCGGGAACTGTTACAGATCAGTTTTCACACGAGGACCTCGACAATTGCTACTGATAAAGCACTATTTAATGCGTCACACAAACCATTTCTTGCTATGCGGTTGATAATTCCTTCAAGTTATGCTAGTTGTATTACTAATTCCAAATTACCTTAACCAGTGGACAGTACTGAATACGTGCACTTTGCTAACGTCGGGATCATTATTAGTCGGATATAAGTTAGAGTATGCATCCCCCATTTGAAACCCACCAGAAGTATGTATTACAAACATTCTCGAATCCTTTCAAAATTGTGCCACAAGATTCATTCATGCTTCGTATTCATATGACATCAGCGTTTCATCCCTGAAAGCCCAGTGCAACTTATCACTATCATATTTTCGTCGGCGCGTTGCAACACTGCCTCTCTTTCATAAGTTATTTCACTGCCCACCAAATTGCGCGCCTTACATCCTTCCTGCAGCTCACATATCTCATCGCACTAGTCATGCACGGCAAGTTGCTCGCCCATATGTGCCTATAATAAAACATTTCCTGCTTCATTTTTTTTCCCTGAGCAGCCAAAGACTGGAACGGCCTTTCCCAGAGCATTGCTACTGTTACCTGCCCATCAAGAGTCATGCAAAGCGCAACAAATAACCTTGCACTATAGATAATCGTGACAGATATGCCTTCTGTACAAACCCACCGCTTATGTAATACCCCCTCGGGGTTTTTTTTAAGGAAATAAAAATAAAATAAAACGAAAAGAAATGCAGCCACAACGACAGGTAGAAAGCAAGTTGCGTCCTTAGGCTTAGAAACGGAACGGCTTTGTCACCGTATCAAAGTGGCCAATTAATTGCAAGACAAACATTCATAGCGCAACGAAAAGCGTGAGCCTAACTGTAAGCACTCACGACCACCGCGTAGTTATTGGCGATCGCAAATGCGAACGATATCCGAGCGTAATAACGGGACTTCGGCCAGGAAAAAGTGCACTCGGGACAGTAACAACATCCTCGCGAGTCGTTGTTTCCTTCTGACGCATGATTCGTGTCAATGACGGCCACAAGCCGAGTGTGAAATCACGGCGCTAGAGAGGCCTTACTACACTGACCAGCGCAGTACAAGCGAGGTTGACGGTATAAATGTACCAGAAAATTGCATTCGGCACCCAGCCAGCCGTGCTGTACTGAACGTGCCGCTTGAACAAGGCCTTGCTATATGCGGTATTTTAAACGTGCTTTGCGTAGTGGTGGATGCAAATTAGGCAAGGGATTCGAGGCTAGCCTAAATATGCACTTGAAGAAAGAGTCTTATACTAACAATATTGGCGAATAAGCCACAGTAGAGCTCCATTTTTTTAGCGTGCTGCGATTATCCAGAGGGCTTCTTAATTATGTCTTTGGCCGATAAATGAAATAGGAAGTTTTAGAGAAATAAATTTATAGGGGACACTATTGGCGCTGCGTACCAAAAAAAAAAAAAACCGCAAAAGGCGTAAAACGGAGCTAGGGCTTTTGTTCAGACACATAGCCGCCTGGAGACGCTACTTCTAAAGTACCCTAATGTTCGAGTATTCTATTCGCAGCGAAATCAAGAAAAATAATTTCCAAGCCGCTGCAGATATTTCTCATCACTTCCTAGCCTCTCGACGCCTCTCCAGGAATAACTAAGCAAGAGTGAGCTTCGGGAAACAGATTTCCTGCTTTGTGAAAAAATTCGCAGCTATAAAAATAGCTTTTTTCTGCATCATATATGCTCTGTATACGAGAACCCAAGATTACATAAGCAACCGGCTCATGCGCGAATGAGCAGTGTTTTGCACGCAAACCAAGGAATGCGTATTAGGCTGCTTCCGGCGCCCCGTTCTCAATGAGCAAAAGAGGTGCGCTTCACAGTTTGTGTGCTTGGTTTACCAGACGTCGCTGTTTGAAGCAAGAAATATTTCTCAGTGTACGCTTTCGGGTGGCAGGCCATTGCTGTTCCTGCCTCTCGCAGTACCGAGCCTTGTGCGGCACTCGATTGTCGATGATTAATCCATCAAGCCAAGGCACGGCGTAGCCTTGGCCTACCAGCTAGTGCTTACAGCGTGAAGGAAAAAAAAAAACTTGGAGGGAGCGTCACGGAATAATTTTGGAGCTAGAAAAATGCTATCCAACACATGATAATGTCACAACGGATGTGACAGAAAAACGCGGATGCCACATTCACAAGCAGGAACGAAGATAGTGTACATGTTACAATAAATGACCGCAGCTGCATAACCATACCAGGAGAAAATGAGCCCAGAGTGATGGCCGAGGTACCCCCGCACAAGTGCGTGTCAATTAAAAGCTACCGGGAACCAATTAAGCGCACTGGGCCGAGACCGCCGAGCACAGGGTCATGTGTCGGGCCGACTTTTTTGGAGACAAAAAGCGAAAGGGATGAACTTCACGGGGAGTTGGCTTACGAAGGCTGCCTTCGTGACATAATGCTCCTTCTTACTTTATTTCATTCTTGCATAACTTACAGCCTCCCTCACGTGGCTTCAGCAGCGGCTAATGACGTCTGCATCGCCTCTCGGGCCCCAGCGCCTCTCGGTGCGGCCTAGCGCGAGTAATCGCAGCCTTGACATTTGACAGCGCATGCTTAGAAGCGAGCTGTGTCAGACACGCGTCAGCCGATAGATTGTGCCGACATACTCCAGAATGCAAAGATCTTGTGCTTTAAAAAACTTCGAAGGTGGCCGTACAATCGCTCAATAACTGGTAGACGATGTCCCGCAACCACCCTTAGTGGGCAGTGTTTATTAATCCTGCCTGCTAACCATACCCTGCGCTTCATGTAGGAATAAAAAAAAGAGTTCCTGGGTTCTCGTACTACGCCCGAGCGACTGTAATGTGGCAGCACTGCGCCTCCGCAGCATTGGGTTATTATCCGCCGAAACCACCGTGAACTACCTCTCTATACTTGGATACTCGTGAACTCCCTACCTCTGCTTGCTTCTTCTACATCTCTGCTTACCTTTATATAAAAATAAAATTATGGAATTTTACGTGCCAGAACCACGGTCTGATTATGAGGCACGCCGTAGTGGGCGACTCCGGAATAATTTGGGCCACCTGGGGTTCTTTAACGCACACAGCCGCCGTGGTTGCTTAGTGGCTATGGTATTGGGCTGCTAAGCACGAGGTCGCGGGATCGAATCCCGGCCACGGTGGCTGCATTTCGATGGGGGCGAAAACACCCGTGTACTTAGACTTAAGCGCACGTTAAAGAACCCCAGGTGGTCGAAATTTCCGGAGTCCCCCACTACGGCGTGCATCATAATCAGAAAGTGGATTTGGCACGTAGAGCCCCCTAATTTAAATTTTTTAAGGTGCACCTAAATCCAAGTACCACGGGTGTTTTCGCATTTCGCCTCCATCGAAATGCGGCCGCCGTGGCCGAGATTTGTTCCCGCAACCTCGTGCTTAGCAGCCCAACACCATAGCCACTAAACAACCACGGTGGGTAACTTGCTTATATCTTTAGCTTTCGAAGTTTTTCTTTGTTTTTGCCCCTGACACACTCCACCTCCTTCCCTCTACTCTGTCTCCTGCTGTTTATATACGTTTCATGTCACACTGGTACTTTGCATGGCGGTTCTGTAACATATGTCTGTAGTCCACCAGTAAGACAAGACGACGACTGCAATCAACACGCCAAACGCCTGATTAAAAACCGGCTTATTACACTACATCCTGGTTACCCGAGCAAGGGCGCCAAATGTCCCGCGCAAAACGCGGCAAACGAACTGCGCTGTTGTGGCAAATATTAACGCGAAAGCGTTAAGGGCGCCGTGTCACAGCAAATCTGGTGTCGGACGTGGTTTCGGCAAAAACATTTTCGAACCACCCATACCCAGGCCCTCAGCGTGGCGCAAGGAAGATACTGAACTAATTGACTTTCTCAAACTAAAATACGTAGAAAAATCGTAAAGTATGACTTACACACAACCTACAGACATGATGGCGTCGGATTGTAATTTGATTCTACGAGAAAACATAATTCTGTTACGCGAAAACGCAAAGAAACCCTATTTCCAGCGTTTCTACCATTCATTGACCGGCCACGGCGTCCGCCATTTGCGCGCGCTGGCGCGTCAGTATCTCGGGGGCCACGGAACAGCGCACCCGTTTCCTTGCATTACCTCCAGATGGCGCTCGCCTCCACCGCATCGCGGCCCGCGCCAGAGGCCGTATTTCTACCAGAAGCCCGCCTTCGTGCATAGCGTTCGCGGCCAGCGTTTCCTGGTAAACATTACGGTTACATACGCTCTAGTTGCCGGGAAGCGTGAGAAGCGGTCAGCGATATTTGAATGCTATCGCGTTCCACTCTTAAAGGCGAAGCTTAAGCGTCCTCCATCTTTTTTGCCTCTCTATAATGGGGCAGAATGCGCGTGCATAAGGTGAAAGAGTCCGTATCGATAACTTTAGTCTGTCTGGCAAGCTGCTATCTCAACAAGCCGGTGGCGCTCGTCAGAATGTGTTTGCCAACATTTCCTGGTTGTTCCTGTGGGACAACGATGCCAACGACATCTTGCTTGCGCGATTGGGGAGAGTACAGACCAACTTGTTGCCCAGTTTCAGTACCTCTTTACTATACAAACAGTGTGTTTCGGCGTAAACTTTAGCGATTAAAAGTAAGTGCACAAAACACAAAGAGAAGTTATCTTTTCGGTAACGCAATATTCACGTCGACACACGTAAACCGCATCACAATCATCGTAAGCTGCTAAAATTCGATGATAATTGTTCTAATTATTTACTGTAGTGAACATGTTGCAGATTCAGAAGTGAAGCCAAATAGTGCTCAAGGCACATCGACTCGATATATATATATATATATATATATATATATATATAATTAAGGACAGTGGTTATCTCACAACTTACTGTCTACTGGGGCTAGTAATTCCAGGAAGGAATCCCTGTATCTTGGCTGCATTCTGTTTAGGAATTACTCGAAATCTTCAAACTTCGCTGAAGCACCTGGTACATATTTGGGATTATCCGCAAGCATCCTCAGAGGCCTATTCGTTAAGGATTAATTTATTGTTCATTGTGTAGTTGAGACCATGGGAGATTCGTTGACAGTTTTATGACTCATGTTTGGAAAAAAACTTGACTGCGGACCTCTAAAGATTTGTGTTGCTTCCTTCATTTCTTATTGCTTTAATTGATTTTCTTTATTCGTAGTCTTCATTTGTCCGCAAGTAAGTAATTGCTGGCTTTTGTCCTGGGCCCCGTCAAACTGTTTTCTTGCAGCTTTTAGCCCAGGAGGCCAGCCAGGATATCTTGTGGTAAATAAAGAGAATTGAATTGAATTTAATTGAACATATAAAAGTCATCAAAGTGTATAACACTGGAATATTTTTGGCCACATGGAATTTGTCGGGTTTCTCGCTTGATTTCGAACTGAACTTAAAAAAATTGGAATAGAACATATAACGTAATTCGAACCGCTCAGATGAATTACCTGTAGAAGTGTACTTTATTAGTACGCCAAGTCGTTATCTCCACATTGTTAAAGAGATTCACTAACTAAAGTTCGAATTATTTACTTCAGGGCACATGTTGCAATCGCGAAATTGAAAGCGAGCAATAGTAAAGCCACGCCTGCATAGCAGAAATCTTGACTTTAAAGAAATATGTGCACAAAATCTGCTAAGAAATGCATTGGAGTTCTAGTTGAGATCCTCCCAGACTGCTACAGGGACGCTTTTCTAAAAGTTGCGTGGAGCGGCATTTGTGCTTCTTAGCATATGCATATTCCAGATGGATGTAAAACGAGGCAACTTGATCTCTGCTCAGCAGACGTGACTTCGCCAATGCTGGGCCTCAATTTCGCAACAGTAACACGTGCCTAAACGAATAATTAAATCTTTTACCTATGCAATCTTTTTAACGAGCTACATGGACATTGCGATTTCTAATGGAGGTAATCTCTGCTTTTTGGAGAAATCCACCTGAAAAGGCAGGTGGATATATATATATATTTCATTACAACATGCAGGCAAATTTTAGTACTGTGAGAATGCAGCGGCCGCGGCTGCAATGCGAAGCCGGGACTTCGTGCACAGGCATAGCCTAAACACTCGCCCACAATATCCTTCCCTCGTGGCGCGACGACACCATTCGTTTTCACATCTAAGCCGCTATAGTCTCGCGCTCTGTTTTTTGTCTCATTTGTCACTGACTGTCACAACTAGTATTCCCACGTAGTGTCTCAGGGGCGCCAATTTTAAACAGTCGCGACACTCGCCCATGACGATGGCTATGACAGAGCTCCCGAGCGCACTTTTCTTTCTTTAGAACTCTAGTTTATCAAAATCGCTCACAATAACGATTAGAATGCATTTGAGGAGGACAAACAGCCGCGTATGCTCGTTATTTATAGCACTCCTGCTGCTCTAGACCGCACCCTGGTTCGTAGGTAATATATGAGATGCATTAAAAAGTATCTTACGAACTGCATTATGCATTATAAGTTGGCAATGGGCCTTATCCGTATATTGATGTCGCGCGCGAATATTGATGGTTTCTTGAACAACACGCCGAGAGATAGTGATCAGACACTGCTGCGGTTAGACGGCAATTTCAAAGACATATCGCCATAGAAACATCGTTCATGGAGTGTGTGTTTCATGAAACGTCATTGAGGCAGCTCAGGGACACTCAAAGCTTTCGAGAAGGAACCGTGGAAACGTCCCTCCGAATCAAGAACCATCCACTTGAAAATGAATATGCCATAGAAAACGAATTTTGCGTCGGGATCAGCACACGCTGTAGGGCGAGATCGCATGTCGAACCGGCTGGTGATATTTCAAGCGCTGTAGGTGTTCTCGGGGTAAACACTGAACGAAGAGACCGAAATGTTTTTAGCAGTCGTACTAAGCCGATCTGCCACTGGCAACGGCTGCCATGATAACAGTTCTTTTCTTTTTTTTTGCACGTGGGCATGAACGAAACGTATCATGGTCGCTTTTTCTGTTACTGCCGATAAGGGAAGCGTTTATACTCTGCGTAGTTGTACTCCCCCGAGCAAAAATATACGGATCATTTATTCCGCGATAAAACCAATGCGACCTTTCCAGTGCACTCGTCAGTATCAGTATGCTCGTCTGAATTGCGAAGAAACTGAGTTTTTCTCGGCCAGCCTGGTCTGTATACTTTTGCTCACGGCTGTACATAAATTATAATGTGCAAGAACTTTCCATATTTTGGTGTTGCATATGTTCAATTTCGGCACCACGAATACATGCGCAAAAGTACTTAACTAACATGTGGCCGTATACTCTATTTTTGACCGTATGGTCTGTACACTTTTGCTCACGGGTGTGCATAAATTATAATCTACAAAAACTTTCCGTATTTTGGTGTTGCATATTTTCTATTTCGGTACTACGAATACATGCGCAAAAGTGCTTAACTAACATGTGACCGCCATTAAAGCCTAGCAGAAAGCGAGTTTCCTTACTACATTTTAGTCAAACCAATTGTTCGTTATTCGTACGCACATGTGTGAAAGGAAAAAGAAAGATATATTTTGTTCGGCATACGCGGTACCCAATGGCGCAACATGGTGCTTGCTTTCACGTATGCCACTGCCCGACGTGCGACTCAACGCTCTCGTTCGTTGCGCAGGCACAAAGTGGACGCGATGTTCCGTCGCTGCCTGGTGCGCGTCACCAAGCTGAGCAGCTGCGAAGACGACGAGCGTGCTAAGCAGCGGATCCGCGGAGAAGTGGACTCGCAGCGCGCCCACTGCGTGGGGGCCTCCGCGCATCGCGCGGCGGCTGTGTGCCTCGTGGCGCCGAGGGCCGCCCATTTGCTGTTCGCCGGAGCGACGCTGCTCGCGCTCTGCGGACTCTCAGCGAATTGATCGAGCAGACAGCTCGGTCTCCGCCGTGAAATTATCGTACATAACACTCGCCATGGGTCTAGTCACTGATAACGGACAAGCAAGCGCCGGCATAAAGATAATCGCACAGTGGCACGCTGTATTTCGAATGCATCGCGCTCTCGTGTCAAATAGCATCACTATTCCAACGCATGTTATTATAATGAACAAAAGACGCGAGCCCTCGCATGCGGCGGCAAGCTAGTCATTTAAGCGAGCTGAGCGCTATGGAGCCCGTTCGTATCGCCAGTTCCCGCAGTTTTGCCAAAGGCGGCTGCCACCTAGAAGACCATAGACTAGGAATCTCTTGATGTACATTGATCTTCAAAGCAAGTGCCTCTTACTGAACATTATTTGTATGGCAATAGTCAATAAAGTGCTAAAGCGCTTGTCATAATCTTATAAAGGTTTCTGTCTTATTTATTTAATAATGCATTAGAATTAAGAGTGCCAAGGTGGAAACAAGCGTATGTGTGTGAAGTGTGGGAAAACGGTCACGTGGTAGAGGTAACAAGTGGATGGGAGAGCTTAGAAGAGCGTGTGCGTGAGTATGTATGTATGTATGTATGTATGTATGTATGTATGTATGTATGTATGTATGTATGTATGTATGTATGTATGTATGTATGTATGTATGCATGTATGTACGTATACATGTATGTATGTATGTATGTATGTATGTATGTATGTATGTATGTATGTATGTATGTATGTACGTACGTACGTACGTGCCGTGCATGCACTTACCTGCCATGTACATACATACATACATACATACATACATACATACATACATACATACATACATACATACATACATACATACATACATACATACATACATACATACATACATACATACATACATGTATACGTACGTACTGATGGTGGTGCGCCGGACCATCGTCACATGCACTTCACTCGTCGAAGAGGCAGGACGTGCGTGGAGTGAGATTCTGAACACTTTGCAATGTAATGAACGCGGATTAAATTATGGATCCGGGACCTCAAATAGGTGCGCCGTAATGCTAACCCATGTCTGTTGCATTTACTGCTATGTCGCCATTGAATTTAATTAGTTAATTAATTTATTTACTTTTCGACGGAAAGCTTTGAGAAACTCTTCGGGAGATTGTGCAGTGGATGAAGACAGAGGACATAACTTCGGACTATATATTGTGATTAGAAGTAAACACAGCCAAATGTGACCGAAACGATAACCTCTATCCTGTAACATCCGGCAAAGTCTTCATCACATTACGTGCCATACGACAGGTGTTAAGCTGCAATGGTCATCTGCTCAGCTGCTAAGTTTCCTGTCCTTTCGCAGCAATTTCACGCAATGGAAGCTTGTGGCTCACTGATTTCGTACATGCGCAGTTTATCTTCACTTTACCTTAATCGTCTTCCCACTTCTCAATCTCGTCCTCCGCCTCTGTAAACGAAGAAACCGCGTCAATAGCTTTCAAATATACTTCTGTTGGACTTGACGATGTAAAACAAAGCGTGTGCTACAAAGTTCATATGCATCGGTCACGTGGGATAATAGTGCTAAGCCCGTAGGTCACGGTGTTAACCGTGCGTTAAGCTTGACAGTAAGAATATTCTCGCAATTCTAAAGTGGCAAAATACATCATATTACCCACTCATTGCACGAAAATTTTCTGGGAACTCCTTCAGGACATTTAAGGATGGAAAGTGAATAACGAAGGTATACAAAATTTTTGAAGCTTAACGTCCCCCCAGTGCACGCTCTACCACGAAACGTAAAATTCCACTCATTAAATTACCTCAAACAGGCTGCTTTCATAAAATGAATCGACCCCGCAGCTCGGAAGCAGCGAATGGAAGTATACGCTTTCCATATGGGAACAATAGCGCAAAGATTTTGAAAGCAGTACATTATACGGAGCGATCGAAAGCAATCGGGTTAGTGAACAAGGCAGCCGACTAAAATACTTTGCTGCTGTTGCTTAAGATTATCGGCACATCACTATATATAATTTTAAACGTACGCATTTTCATGTGTATGATCTCTAGGGCTCGCATCGCGACGTTGTGGACTGGCGATAATTTGTAATAAAAAAATGAGGACTTTAACGGGGCACGTATTGTGTAAACGTTCTTTCGAAGCGAGGCCTTGCCCTGACGCTTGTTTCCTCATTTCACTCTTCTACTGTAATTCTGTATTAAGCGAATTATTCGCTGCAGTCGTGCCATTAGTGCTACAGACAAATTTTTTTCACGATATAAATAATCGGGATGATTGTGTAATGACGAACAGAAAATGTCACAAGCATCAAGTATTCGTTGCTCAACAAAAGCAACCGCCAGTTTTCCCGTAAGTTGAAGAAATGTGACATCTCTAACCATTCCCCTTCGTTAAGTGCGAGATGTATGTGCACAAGAGAGATAAGGAGGATTATTCTCTCGTAGAAGGGACCGACAGTTGACGAATGTGCACAATACACTTAGGACACCTTGTGATCCCCTTTAGTGCGAGACTGCAGGTAACGCCGCCTTTAGAGATCTGCTGCATGCTTCTCATATGTTGCATGAAATTCGGCCCCGCGTAATAAGTGTCGCTTAGAAGAACGAATATTGTAAATGAATTCGAAGATAAAAACTCAAGTGGAAGTTCCTCGGGTCGGGACGAAGATCTGAAATTACGCGGCATAGTTATGGCAGGCCACCTTTCTTGTGCACTCGCAATGACGTAGTAGTATAGCGAATGTGACGCGGAGTGATGATGCCCATAACAACTCCAGCGGAAAAAAGGAAAATGCGTGTTTGCCTTGAGTTCCACATTTCCTCATGTTTTATTTAAAAAAAAAAGTTTAGTTTTCATGGCCCGCGGCTACCTGACATAAGGAGGTCGCCCTCCTAGGGCGCAGATTGCGCTTGCTCAAAATAAAAGTGTATTATCTCTCTCTTCACAACACGTGGCAATAGCTTGCCGAAGCCCACAAGAACAGCCAACTGGAACGACTCAAGCTCACGCCCACTGGAAGATCGGTACTCCGACACCTGAACTACAGCGAGACGTATGTAGCAGACACGGACAGCAAAGGACGAATCCTACCAGACGTTGGAGAGTCCCTCTGCATCGCACCCGTCCCGCGCAACAAGCAACCCCCACACCACAATAGTAGAAGACATGCTAGAGCGGACGCCATCAAACGAAGATTCAAGCAAGACCCGGATGCGCGCTACACCGACGCGGCCAAGTATCGACACGCGTACGCTATCAGCGTCGTTGACTCCCGAGACAGTGAGTTAGCTGCGGCCACCGTCAAGGCAAGCAACCTGGAAACGGCGGAAGAAGCGGCAATCGCTTTCGCCGCCACCACATACACAGCGGTCATATTCACCGACTCTCAGGTTGCCTGTAGGAACTCCTCGAGGGGCCGCATCTCGGCCGATGCACTCAGGATCCTAAAGCGACGAAGCATTCCGCTCCTGTTCACCTGTGTAACGTGAGTACCCGGACACGAGGGACTAAAGGGGAGAGAAGCGGCCTAGTGTTCCTGTATATGCTCCCGCCGGGAGCAGAGTTGCGCATAGGTCCGGTTTATGATTCAGCTCTGCAGTGGAGCCACTCCTCGCGCGCGCAGGAGGCAAATGCCGCGCGGTGTTCCATTTGCTTTTTTGTTTGCTGGTCGCGAGCTACATGCGGCAGCTGTACGCAAGCGTTGAGAAAGATGACACTTTTTAATGCAGGCTAAGCTCGAACGATTGGCGTAGCCGGAGAGGCGCCAACCCCCCGAAATTTTTAGTTTGTGTGTACATATATATACGCACATATACAAACACACGCACGAATGTACATATAAAGAATAGGACCCCCCTCGTTCCCTCGAAATAAAATCCTGACTACGCCCGTGGCTGGAACACCTCAAAAGTTCGCGTGCAAGCGCGCATTACCTTGCAACAAAAAGCGGTGCAATATTCTTCAGCATGCATATGAAGTTTTCCCGCGAAGGCGGAAGGCAAGAAATGTTTCAAAGGGTGTTTAAAGAAAACTTCACACACGTGTGGTAGACAATTATGTGAAGACATTTTGACTGCCGAAACGAGACGAATAATGAATGTCGCCAACAGAAGTGCCTGCAATTATGTCAGTGACCGTTGACCGTCATTCATCACTAAACGTCGTTTACAGCAGCTGCACGTTTTCGTCATATGCGGTGCAGACACGTAAATTTAAACGAATTTCAAATGTTCACATGCGCACATCTCATGCAAAGCTTACTTTTACGATTCATACCGCAAACTTAACAGCTGCTTCGTGGCAGCAAATCTGCAAGTGGAAAAAGATGCAAGATGCACGAGCTTCTAGATCAAATTTATTTTGTACAAGGGAAGGGATGAGCAATGGCTGGTGGCCGCAGGGGATGAGTGCTGGTTCTTGGAGCCTTGGAGGGCAGAATTCAAAGCAACTGGAAAGGCAACAAGTTATTAAGAGTAGCAACAGGTTATTTTTATTGCACTATTCATATAAGATGACAAACTGGCAAAGTAATTATTCACACATTGCAGACTGTAATATGACACCACATTTTTCTTTATCTCTTCATACTACTCAGGTTAATTTACTGTAGCACAACGCTTACAAAACGTACAAAAATAATTCAACATTTCTCACGTCGACTAAGGCTGATCGAACAAGCAACATATTGCGAGCGGTAAATGCTGAAAATATCGCAGCTGTCTCATAAGCGGAAGCGCACGGTGTTTTCACTTACTACAAAACAATCAACACGAGTACATTAGTCGACTTTACATGAAAAATCAGAACGCCGACGGAGCAGAGAAAAGCCGGAGCCGAAAAAACGGAGCAGAGAATAGACAGGGTGCAGCGGGCAAATTCTACCTGCTAGTATTTACTCTGTTCTCAACACACTTTTCTGGAGCCGCATAATCGTACAAGCAACAAAGCGAATTGAGCGAGTTGGTAAGTTAACATTCTTGGTGTATATGCGCAGCGCGACACAGACGTGTCGTCCTTTCTTTGTGCCGCATCTGTGTCGTGCTGCACATATGCACCAAAACTGCACAAGTGAACAACCTCTCATGCCAGGCGTACGCATTTCAGCGTGCACACGAGTGTTACTCGAGATAAATGCCGCTTTATTGTAAACAAGCCGAACTCACATCTGTAAACAAGGCGAACGGACCTCGCATATCCTGGTCCCTTTCGGAGCCGGCCGGTCTCGTCCGTCCGCACGGCATCGCGTAAAAAGCTCTGCCACCTTCCGTGCGATTTGCGTAGTTTGCAGCGCTGCAACCCGTCATACTGGAATACAAGTGTCAAAATGATCTGCTTCGTAGCACTTCACCAAAGTCATTAACTTAATATCCTCGAATACCGTACCTGAAACCTGGAGCCGATCGTTGCGACGCACGCTCGATGGTCCGTTGATTACAATTTCGGTGGCACTGACAGAAACGAGTCGGCGCCGTTTCCGTAAAGTTGGCTTCGGAGCGCGCAGTTGATCGTTTGACGTCATTTTGCACCACGTGATCGCGTTTGGCGAATAGCGGTGCAAGCGGCGCCGGAAAAGTTATGCGCAACTCTGCTCCCTGCGGGAGCATATACAGGAGCACTAAAGCGGTCCACGCCGCTGCCCGCGAGCACGTCAGCCGGGCTCCCCTCACCTCATGCTCTCTGACCCGCGGCAGAAGAGGTGGAAGCCGTACCCACCAACTATTGGGCAATATCACAACCCTACAGGCTCGAGCGCCGGGTGTACCCTCCACCGCACCTAAAGCTCTGCAGAGAAGAAACCGTCATCTTCAGACGCCTACAAAGCAACACCTACACTCACAGAACGATAATGCGCCGCCTCTATACACGACACTCCACGGCTACCTCTGCCCATTCCGCAGCGTACCCGACACCTTGGGACACTTGCTCCTGGAATACCCATGGCACGAAGACAGCGAAATGCAACCGCAAACGGGGACGAGGACCACCGAGTCGAAATGTGGGAGGCCATGCTCTCCCTCGGGGACCTAGAGGACAAACGACAGCTCGTCGCCTGGGACAAGTGGGCAGCGAAGCTAGAAGGTTCATAGAATAAGCAGCCTACCCACCTCAGGGTGATACCGGGCCTCGCTCAGGACGCTGTTTCGATCATTACACGTTTTTTTCTCTCACTTAGTTTTGTGCTACGTTTTGCGCAAAACCATTACTTAACTACTTTTTGCCATGATCTAGCACTGAAGCTCTTTTCGCTCAACAGACTGGAAAAACTATACACAATGCACTCCACTTATTGTAAGCATACTACTCAGTGTTTCTAAATTCTACATGTATGGAAGAAGAAAATAAACTTTATTAAAAAGAATGGTCCGGCAGTTTTGGTTGTGGTGGTCTCAGTTGGCGGTTCGAAGTCCTTGGACTCGGGTGGCATCTTCGCCTTGCCGGACGGAACAGAGCTGGTTTCCCAACTCCGAACTTTTGGGAGCCGCGTCCCAGCATGAATATGTATATATTTTCTGCCTGTTTGCCAATTTTATCGCAGTGTTATCCAAACATGGCAAACTAACACCTTTGCCCAAGAGGTCCCGAACGTTGACGTTTAACCTTAATTTATCGCGTCTTTCATGCCACAACCCAATCCAAACGCTCTTTTTTTTAGTATAAAATGCGCATTAGATCACGATGTTTGCCAGCAGTTAAACGGAAGCACCATTTTCTTCTTTTACCATACAATACTTTCAGCCCGCGCGCCTGTTTGCGTACTTATGACTGCGATGGATACCTCGGTTGCGCATGCCTCTTGAAAAGTTAGTTTCCTTTGTTGCGCCGGCTCGTGTCACTACAGTTCTTCATCGGCTTCAAACGCTACTTCACCTGCCACGCGCTCTACGCCAAGGGTCCCGACTCCCGCTCGACTCCTAAAGCTTTCTACTGTGTTCTGCTCTCTCGATGAGATGGGGTCGAGATACTTGTTGCGTTCACTGCGGGTACGACGCCATTTCGGTCTAATTTCCGTCCACGTAGCTTCCGCTACCCAGCGCCGTGGCCACGCATCCACGTGGCGCCGGCTGCAGCACGACAGAAGCCGAGGACGACGAAGTTGTCGCGCGGTCCGAGTCGCGAGGTGCACGCTGTGGCACAGATCGCGGCGCACGCAGATCGAACATCTGAAGCGCACGATCCGGTCGGCAGCGTCTCGGGCACCTGGGATGCTCGACTTTCACCGCCACTGATCTCCGCTCAAACTAGGTGGGACTCCAACGCTGCTCGCCAGCGTTTTCTCATCGCTTCCTTTCGCCTTCGCGGGCGCCGCCGACGCGGGCCGGCTTGGAATTTTCTTCCTGCCGGCGCGCCTTCGGCACATAGCCCTTTTTCGGGGGCGGCCCGCGAGGCCTACTGCTAGGCCTCGGGGGACTGGATCGGAACTTGCTCCATATCTCTCTTAAGGCTCAGAATTGCAATGGGGCTCCTCGTTCCTGTTACCGCAGCGAGCAAAATTGTAACGTCGTGCTATAATTTTTTTAATTAATTTCAGGAGAATGCTCAGTGTCAGGAGCCGCCTGGTGATCCTCACCCTCCTATCCCTCTGGAGCGGCTGCTTTGCCACAGCGCGCCGGCGGAGAACGAAAGATGGTAAGCTGGTCTCCGACGTTCTCTTCAGTTGCATTACGTGCCCACTTGTTTCGAGGTGCGATGGCCTCCACTGCTTGTTCGCTTGGACGAAAATTATCAGGCTTATTTTATTAGAGATTATGGCTACTGCGAAACGGCCGCTACGGGTAGAAAAAAATTCGCGTGTCTGGAGTCTAGCTTCGCTATTTCGCGATGTAGTAGCAGCCGAATGTTCTGGAACGCCGATGCACGCGCGTGGCTTGTTCTAGCTGGTTCGCGGCGACACGCAGCCAGCCTCGGAGGTCGCCATGCTTAAGCGCACGAAACGCATTACGCAGACTCGGGAATCTTCGTAATGCGAAGGACATCGTGAAAGACTTAGGAAGTTGCGTTTGAAATCGACCTTCTTTTTTTTCCCCAGCCTTTACGTCGCGCGGCGCGGCACCTGCACGCGACGTGAGGTGCGTGCAGAGGTCGTGCGTTTCGCCTTCGCATCGGAGGCGTCGAAGCAAGCTTCCCCAATGAAAATAGTTAGCCAGAAATATAATTTATGCGATATTTTATACTCATTGTGGCAGTTGCACATAATCATAGGCCGACCTTCCTTCCTTGCTAAGGTGACGGATAGTAATAGAGGCTTTAACTTCTGATTAAATGTATTTGTCGTTTCTGCAGATATTTACTCAAGGCGCGCATTTGACACAGCTCCGTGCACTGCATATAAGAAAGATTTGGGACTGATTGTCTGTTGGCTGCCGTAATAAGGCAACGTACGGGTTGAAGGCGGCAAGGGCCGTTAGCATTTGCAGACAGTTCTATTATAATTTTTTTATATCTCGGGTCTGTAATGCGGAAATCGCGCGTGTTTCAAAAATGTTTAATATATTAGGATGTTGCATTTCATTTTGTGACCTGCAATTGGACCGATAAGCGCATTTTCGCATGCGCTGTTTTTCCACTGCTACTGCGTGCCATTAGGCACCCATCTACCACAACATAGGAAGCAAAAGTAAGGGTCACTAAGCATGTTCGCGAGCGCCTCCGTTCTACCTATCATTTTTCATTCATAGTACACGCTCTTGCTACAGCTATTTGTGATGTAAGCGCATTTGTAAAACAAGGGATCTGAGAGAAGCGCGCTTTGCCGCACAGAAAAGCTTGCTGCGGAGAAGCCAGCGTTGACTAACGTATTGAGTCTGCGACACGTGCATGAAAGCTCGCGCACACTCTGGTGCAGCTTTTGAGCTACGTTGGAAGCGCAGTATACAGGCTGTCAGCTATACCGCGTTGTTTCTTTGTTTTTAGTTTGAACATTGCTTTTTTTTTAATCGCATGGAGCATATAGTGCGATTCAGCCTTTTTAACGGGATTACCTGAAGAGACAGACATTACATGCACGATAAATGGCAATGTCCACGCGGCTAATTAAAAAAATATATCACTAATGAAATCATTCATTATTAAGAGTAAGCTTTAGCTGGGGCCCAACTCCGTCGCGGCCTATTCAAATACATGTAAAACGCAAAAAACGTTTTTATAAGATAACCCCTGGACCGATTTTAACAAAATTTGTTGAATTTAAGAGAGAAAGCTAAATTATAGTGAGTGTTGGAAGCGGAATTTCGATTTAGGGCTCGATTTTTGTTACAAGAATTTTCAAAAATTCGAAAGTCTGAAAAAAGAAATAGAAGCGAAGTTTACAAATTAATAGCTCTGCATCAAAAACAGATATCGCGGTTCTGTCAAAGGCATCTATTAGATCATTGAAAGCGGACAAATTCGATATGTCATTTTATATTTTACGTGAATTTGTTACGTTGTGTACAAGGGTTCTGCAAAAGCTGTATTTCCATATTACTAAATTTTTCGATTCATGTGTAACAATATTCTCCGCTTTAAATGTACTATTATGTGCAATTCACAGAATTGTGGTATTTTACATTTCTGAGTTGTAAACTGTATATTTTCTATTTCTGAAAGTTTTCGATTTTCGCCAATTTTTAATAAAAATTGACAGGCTAAATCAAAATTCGACACCAACAGTCACTAGATTTCAGGTTTTTCTTTTAAATGCAACAAACCTCGCTAAATTGGGTGCACTGGCTGCCGAGAAAAACGAATTCCCTTTTTACATGTATTTAGATGGAAGCATAAGCTTCCTCTTAACATTGGGGCGCATGTTCTAATTACGAAATACAAGCGGAAAAGTAAAGCGATGCCTTAACAGAAATCCTAAGGCTAGACTTTCGAGATGGCCATCCCCAAATATTGCTAAATACTGCTGCATCACAGTTACAATTAATATCACCCCAAACTGCCTGACGCGCACTTTTGGGAGACTTTTCGCTGGAATGCAGTTGTATTTCGTTGCATACCTTAAGGCCGGATATTTCGAAAGCGGTGCTTGTCTTACGATTTATGTAAGCCAATATGACTTCACTGCTGATTGGCTTCTATCTCAATAGTACATGCCTCCTGAAGCGAATAAGCTAATTAGGGCACTTTTTCAATAACCTACCTGGACATTGTAGTAGCTAATGCTAATAACTTTAAACATTTCAATAAATGCACGATAAAAGGCAAGCCGTGTCCCCCCTCCCCCCTTACTCCCCCCCCCACCAAAAAAAAACTGAAAGAAAAAGAACACATACACGCATGTGGTAATGGTACACCTTCTTAGTTAACTCAATCGAGTTCACGCTTGCCGAAGTGCACTCGCATGACGCGGAATACCGGTGGCAAAGTTACTTCAACAATCCGCAGACTTCACTGCCGACGCGTCGCAATGCTTCAGTGGCAGTAGCCTTTGAAAATGTACGGCTGCACATAAGTTACTTGTGGCTGGTGCAGTTCCGCTAGCAAAGGGCACAATGCCTCTCGCGGACGTGCAAGTTGTCCGGTTGCTGCAAATGACGCAATTTTAGTCGTTTACGAAACAAAAGCGCCGCCGAATATTTGTTCACTCGCATAACTAGCGTTGATATATTCTTGAGAAAGGCGTTGGTTCGGTCTAGTTGGTAGTCCATAACCCTCAGATTTTTTTGGCGCAGAATTTTGGGACAACCCTGAAAGACACAAAACGACCCAGCGCTTGTTCACGCCGTTTGTGTGCTTCAGTAATCTCCTAAAAATATGCGCTACAAATGTAAATGTTCATCCCCATTTGAGGAACGTAATAAAATCGCGAATAACCAAGCTCGCAAAATACGCCGTCTGCGCAATACGCTGAAAAACGCAAGACGCAATAATGGGAACGTCAGGTCACTTATGCAGAGTGTGGCTATTTATTGCTCATTGAGCCACACACCATATATCATGCTCATATCATCAGTGTGGCTGCTGAACTATATGATCAAACATTTTGCCGGCAAAAATTTCATGCGCACCATGTGGTTCTTACGAAGGAGTGACGTATGCTGGCGCGCAGGAAAGCCTGCACGCTTTGAGTCATGGCGTCATGTGGGAAGGCCGTAATTACAAGCTTTTTTAAAGAGGCACGTGGGGACGTTTAGCGTGATTATCTTTTTAAGCATGATTTCAGATTGCAGCGTTAACCTTCCTAGATGACATCAGAGTGCACATGCCTTCTGTTATCTGTATCTACAGTGGTTGGCCGTAGTCGTTTGTCAAGAATGCTAAAAAAAGAAAACGCCTCGCCCACGCAGAAATCAAATCAATGAGATGCACTATGGTTTTTACCGTCAACAGCGAAATTGGGCAATCTGAAGAAAGTTTGCTTCTGTGGTTAAAGCGTAGAGTTATACCACAGAGTACTCTGGAGGCGGCAGAAATGGCAACAGGACGGTAGGTCATCGTTTATGCAGTATTATGCGAGCATCAGCCTGCAGTTATAGTTCAACATATTTTGCTAATTGTGCCGCAGTGAGGTATATACGCACACAATAGTCTCCTAAATACAACTCTACTAATGTAGCTTGCAAGGCAGCTACAAAATTCTTACAAAATTTTTGGAAGCTATATTTTTTAATCAATACATAGCTGCCAGCCCAAACAACTTGTGCGGTTTTGTCGGTATTACCTAGGCTTTGCAGTATTTAAAATACTGTTTGTGTATTAATGAGCATAGTTGAATTTATTGTAGCTTAAGTCGACTGAATTGTGCGTCGACGTATTGAAACCGTTGCTTTTATGCTGTTACTCTTTTCGCCGCACCGTAGCGGATATGCGAAGAGGTCGAAGGGCAGTGGCATCGAAATGCTTGTAGTAGCAGCATGCTCTCTATGTCGGCATCATTGAACACGTTTATCAGCGGAGTTCAGGCCATGAGGAGCCCTCGCTAAACTACTATCTATAGTTCAATGCTGAAAACCTCGAAACAGGGATTTTGAGATATGTAGAGAGGCTAGCGGCGACTCTTCACTGGCTTTGCCCAGAACGATGCAGTGGAACACATTAAATGGATGCTGGGCCTGCATTCACAAAACGCATCTTTTGTATCGGGCATTTCCTCCTTGGCTGGCACTCTGGAGCCGGCCGCTTATGACAGCGGCCGGCTTGAAAGCCTTTCGGAACGTTTTAGCTTCTCATTTAATCTGCATAACACTTCGTAGCGTTCGAGCGAACATTATGACCTCGTTGTCTTAAGTACCCATTTAGATTAATATCGTAGACGTTTGGAAGTGGTAAAACTTGATTATGCGAGACACGGTTTTCGTTAGGCGTCGTACATTGGATTTATACGAAGGTCAGAAACCGAGATCCGTATTCACAAACTAGTTCTTGCAATAGAGTGGTTCGTAAGAGAATGCGCCGCCGGATCGCGATAACGAACTTAAGAAGGCAGGTTAGGGGTCGTGCTATTTCTGCAAAACATTTCACAAACCGCCGAAAATAAGAACAAAGGACACAAAAAGGAACGGACGTCCTCAGTAGAACGAGGTGTCGGAAAGTTGGTAACGGGGTTAACTTAGGCAGGGTCGGGCCATATATCTGTAGCATCGACAAGATGACCAAGTGCAGTGATCTCTCGGCGGCCGAAGCGGCATTTGGCAGAGCTATGTTGAAGACTTGCATTGCGAAGGACGCGCAGAATAACCGAGAGTCTATGTAGATGACTGGAGAACGTAGGCGAGAAAATGACGTGACCGCGATAGCACAGGCAAGTAGACGTAGCTACTACTTACAAGAACGGTCAAGAATGGCGGAATTTTTCCCGGCAGTGCGCGTTTTGTTGTAAGCCATGTAGTCGAGCTGCTTCCAGAATACGCTTCATTGGCATACGTCACTGGAGCACAGAGGGCTGGTAAGCTTGAGCAGCTTGGCTCAGATGGTGTGGTGACTGGTCTAGAAGTACCGTGTGCCGCAACGCTTGCCACTGGAGAAATTCGGTTTCGCGTGCTGAGAAGCTAGGGAAGGAGCTGTCTCGCGTTGTCTTTGTCCTGAGCGATGGCGTGATACTTTACTTTTCTTCTAACTGCTCGTTATTAGTTATCAGCGTCTTATAAATTGTGTGGCTAGCGTTTGTTGCAGCGCCTTTAGCCAGATGCGTACTGGTGATGGTTCTCTTGTTTTGGGAACAGCACACCATACGTATATGCTTTGATTTTAGCTATTACAAGCTTGTGAAGCCCAGTCATTGCAGTCCCTTGATCGCCGGCGCTGGTTTCCGTGTTTCAGCACCATGTGCCACAAACCAGCGCCAAAATTTCATAGGTGGACGCGTTGGTTACGTGTACTGTGTTACAATGTTGAAATTATGAGAATAAAACGGTTATGTAACTATAACAAACCAAAATAAAAATTTGTGGTTTCACGGTAGTATTTCATGGTAATTTGGCCAACTTCAGTTGCCAAGAACCTAGCAAAATATACAATAAACTTTGACTACCTGTTTTAACTAAGCACCACAAACTTTTGCCCAAGTCTGTACAGCGCAAATTACCCTGTATTTATTGACAAATTATTTCTTCTTCGCAGTTCCTGAGGCATGCATAAACGAAGGCGTCCGAGTAAGCGAGTGCAGAGCGTCATTCATCACAGAACTCGAAATGCTGCACTCGGCGAACCAGAACAACCAGCCTACGAACTGCACGTAAGCACCTTATGGCTGGAAGTATAGCCACTGTTCACTGTCTCGTTTTTCTATGTAAAAAAATTGAGAAAATTGTTAACCTTTTGAGCATGCGTGTAGCCCATAGATTTTGTTGACATAATGCTCACTGACTTTTTCGGGGACTTGCACGAAGGAACCTTTGCTTCTTTAGTAATTAATGTGTAATTGTGTTAGCTCCCACTCGGGTCAGGGAGGTGCCGCATTGAGGCTTGTACTACTGTAGTGCGCGCCAACCGTGCAATCGGGTGACTGTTACTAAATGACGCCTACAAGCGTCGCCATGTAGTGACGGGCAATGCACAGTTAGGTGTGGACTTAATTTACCTGGGCCTGCATTCACAAAAGCTTCTTACGCTCCAATTTTCACAAGAGAACATTCTAGCCAATCCTGATGCTGGGCTTATATTAGCGAAGGCCTTAAAACCAATGACAAATAGTGCTTAGGAGCGAAAGGCCCGTGAATACGAGCCCTATTGTCTTGATCGCAGGGAATCATTAGTTTTCATACAGGCAAACAATTGCAACGTAGAAATAAATAATTTAATACTGTCCTAATTAAAACCCTTTATATGGTAAACGTGCGCCAGTTCGTGGCTATAAAACCAGCTGGAGTCGCATTGGAAGACGTTTTTTTCATCGAAACACGCTTGTTTGTAATACACACAACCTTCGTGCGCCGGTCCTGGGCATTTCGTTTTCCTTAGCGCTGTAACCACGTTGCGTTGTACAGTATAACCAAGTCGTGTACAGTTGTACAGTATAACCAAGCCGAGTGGCCGATCCGTGCGAGCCAATCACAGAAGACAGAAAGAATGGAAGACAAAATATAGCCACTGGGCCCGCGTTCTTAAGTTTCATTCTCGACTTTTTGTCGCTGTCGCAGTCGTCCGGTTATCACGCAGTTCTCTATCTTCAGCTGCCGGCATCAGAACCTTAGACAACGCGGAAGTGCTCATACGTGAGACGTTTTGTGAATACGTGCCCGGAAGTGTACTCGACTTAAGGTCGTAAAAGCTTGCCCTTCGCAGCAGAGGCTTGTTCGTGTGGTGGCTGTAGGCAATGAATTAAACAAATACCATTTTGACATTTTCTTTAGTTAAATGAAGGCCCTTAACCAGGAAACCCTTGAACAATACTAGCTTAAACCTGAGTGCCATCGCTGGATTAAAAAAAAATCAGCCAGCAGTTAAGGACTGTTTGGGATCGGTGTAGAAAAAGCCTCAAGAACGTGCTAGGAAAGCTGTCGCCCGTGCAGCCGACGGGTCCCACCCTCGACAGGTAGCCAAGTGGCCGCGAATGCTGCAAGTACGGCTGTCACGGTCGCTGCCATAAGACCGCAACTTTTTCTTTTTTTAATCCAGTGGCCGTGCTAAGAGCGCCCTAAATAATTTACTATAATATCGTTTCTACGGACCTGTGGCCGAATTCAAAAGTGCTTTCCTTCGTAAGGACTGTTTGCAATGGGCCGCCGCCTTCTCCGCCTTCCCTTGATTTGCACTTACGAGCATTTCTGGCATAAGAGCCGTTTTGTGAGTACGGGCCCAGTTTCGCTTTCGTTTCGCAGGAAGTGCATGGCTCATGACGTCAAGACACAGTAGATGGTAACGAACGAGCAGAAAATCCTTGCGTTTTGGAACTCGCTCCGGCTCCCTCGCCTGCTGCGCTGCTTGCTACGTCGGGCCGCGCAACAAGTAGCATCGTAGCAGACCACTAAGCGAGAAGGAACCGTTAAAAAAAATGTGAAAGACAACGGGTTTTAGTCAATTTCGACTGTAGATGCGCTATAATGACGCCATACGATGACAGCTTTTATGAATTCTTGCAAATGAAAAGTTTTGATCCGAGCGCAGAGACCTGGGCCTGAATTCGCAAAGCTTTCCGTTCGTCAGTGCGGTTTGTTATTGGCCATCAGCCTTCAATAATATGTCCGAAACTACGATTGGCTGGTGCCTGCTCTTACAAATACTTCCAACGTGAGAATTATTTTTGTGAATACAGGTCCCGGGGCCCGTATTTACAAAGCGCCTAAGCTAAAATTGTTCGTAAAAGAAAGGTCCAATCAATCCTGATGCTGGGAGGCCAACATCAGAATTGCCCCTGATGCCGAGCAAAGGCGGCCAGCCAATGGCAAAGGAAACTTACGAACTATTGAAATAATAATTCGGTAATTCATTCACAAAGTTGCTCACGTAGAATCTAACTCAAAACTGTCCAATACCTTGATCAGTTCATTTTTCTCCATCTTCAACCTCGAAATTTTATCTGCTGTTTATTTTGCCAGACGCATCAGAACTAGAGCGCGAGGAAAATGGGCTCAAGTAGCGAATATGGAAAGGAAACAAAATAAGATTTAAGGGTATTTGAGGTGTCTAATCTATGTGGATATTCTTCTGTAACTGAATGTACAAAAAAAATCAGGACAAAACTAGACGTCAATGTGCCCGGGGGGATTCCAAATC
Source organism: Dermacentor variabilis (assembly GCF_050947875.1). Lineage (NCBI taxonomy): Eukaryota > Metazoa > Arthropoda > Arachnida > Ixodida > Ixodidae > Dermacentor > Dermacentor variabilis. The sequence goes on from NC_134568.1 coordinate 250,328,156, forward strand.
GACTAATTTCGCACGCCACTTCCCAATAATGCCTCCACAGGCGATAAGAGTTGTCAATGACTTCTAGTTTTGTGAGCAATAAGGGGTTAGCCACATGGGAAGGCTGTGTCATTATACCTCGCTTGTACGTTACAAGTGTAACAGTACTTAACGCGCAAATGGGTTCCACCGTGTAAGACTTTCGAAGACTTCCTTTATGTAAATGCGAAGATATCATCGCTGCAGTGGTCGTCGTTGTCACACCAATTGCGGTCGTTAGTGGCCGCAGCGCGAATGCTTGTCACGAGCAAACGTGCTTACGGACGAGGAAACCGTAACGTTGTAGGAATTAGCGAAGGCGGCCGGCTAAATTCAAACTTACGAGCACAAAGCTTTGTCTTCGGCCTCGGCGCTATTCACGAATGTGAAACCAGTCATCGAGGGTGGAAAGAGGGCGCATGTACAACCAACATAAATTGAACAGCGACAGGAAATAACGCCGCTTACGCGCAATTACATAAACGTGCCACTTATAATTGCTCTTTAGCCAGTTTCTAAGCATGTTATAATCCCAAATGTGCCTTTTGGTGTGTGATTTAAGCCACTGTTACAAATTCTGGTGAACGTGGAAACTTAATGCATTGAACTAGTCTCGGAATTGTTCGCGTTTGAATTTATGGTGATTGTACACACCCACATTGTGTAAATTGTCATGTGACTTGTTCTGAGCTTTCTACACTGTAAACATGTTTACACTCTTAAAGGTATTTTCTTGTAGCACTGGTAACACCCTTACCGTTAGGGCCTTACAAAAATTCATAGAGGACGGCGACTGAGCTCTAACTAGATGTGCCATGACGAAAGGCGTCGTTGAGAACTGTGGGCTCGTTCTGATAGCTTTGGGTACTCGCACCTGCCGGAGAGCATGGGTGTATTTGCGTATAATAAAGCTTCTTGCGTGGCCGTGTAACGTTTCCGAGCCCTTTCGGCACGTTTACCACCTCATTATGCAAACTCTTCTTTGCTGAGGGTCAGCTTTAACGTCATTCTTAAGCTTCCGTTGCATGCCGCCGTGATTTTCGACCAGCCAACACAAGCTAATTAAGGGAAAGCCGACCAATCGCAGACGCCGGCACCACCCTCTTCATACGGTTATCGATTTTCAGCGCACTGGCTCTGCCCCAGTGAATCCCTCTCCACTTGAGCGTTCTCCTCGCCTCTTGTCAGCCAATTAGATACGACAAGCCGCTCAGTGCAGGCAATGTTATTCGTTTTTCAAGCAAACAAAAGTGACCTTGTATGAACGAGGAGAGCGTTTGATTGGTCTGTTCAGAGAACCCTGCGGGTGACCGCCTGGTGCTTGCGTAGGTGGTTACGCAAATTTGATGTCAGGAGATTGGAATAGAAACATATTGGAATAGTTTTACTTTATAAGGCCCTTGGTTTCGGCAATAAAACCAAGAAATCGGTAAATACATTGTCATACATAAAGGGCAATTTTTTTCCCACGATGCGTGATAAGGAACCGTGAAATAGTTGCCAATTATCTCGGCAGTTCAAATTTAGCCCGTGCGTTCAAATATTTTAGTAAATTGTAGTAGTAATTTAGTATTTGTGTGACAGAAAAGAAGCCCTCGTAGAGCTGGTAGGTCCGAGACCATTTTTCGTCGCCAAAAAAAAAAAAAGAACATAAATTGTAGCAAGCCAATCAGAATGAGGGATTGCTTGAACGGAGGCGATAGGGGCTGCTCGCAGTTGTAAACATCCGGTTAGCCATTTTGCGAATGGTGCAAACATGGCCAGTGTTTTGTCTGCTGATTGGCTCCAGTAAGCTAATCAACGGTCGTTATGTGCATTAATATAGCTGTGGATGAAGCGTCCATATATATTTCCCGTGTCGCACGAGACCTATAGGGCTTTTACCATGGGTACGTAGTATTTTTTTCTCTGTACTTGCTGCGCTAGCGAAAACTAACATCATTCCAGCGCATTGCAGAATTCATCGGTCTGCGAATAGGAAAGCGGTTTATTATGCGTTGTTTATATGTAGGTGTGGTACAATGCAACTGGTGCGCGTTAACCGCGTTTTGTATTACGTAGCGTATAGTCGAGACCGGCACTATATAGTCATGTGTGCGCTCTTATGCTACGACGGTTTAGCATACCGTCGTTGTAGTTATAAGTGCCAGCGTTTGCAATGCTCAAGCGGTACATAGCCAAACGAGACGTTGGTGTGATGCATGTCTTTTTTTTGTGTAAACTCGTTACCGTGTCTGGCCCACCTTATGTCTACGTTTGTTGTGTGTGCAGTGCCTTTATTTATTTGATAGACACAACGCACTCCAGGAGCAACCATGAATTGAGAACAAACCTGCGTTATCTTAAACAAACATGTTACCTGGCGAGTTTCAGCGCATCTTGTGAGCTAGCGGGTGCACGGGCATTTCGACGCGCGCAACGAGTGATTTGGTGCAAACGTGCCCGTTTTGACGCCGACTATCGCGCGACAGAAAGTTTCTCGTTGTGAACGCGCCATAAGGCTCGTTGTCTGCTGAATCGCCGTGAATTATATAAGAAACCACCGCACCGGGCCCTGTAAAGGCTACCTAAAATTGCAGTGCGGTGACAAAGAACACGCAACCGGGCATTTGCTTTGCTGTCAAGATAACACTCAGTTATGCAATGAAATGTGTTGCTCCCCTCCCCTTCCCCACCCCCCTTATAGCCGTTTCCAGTGCAAGTCACTACTTCTTGTTGAAATGTTTTGCTAGTAAACTATATCATTTAGCATAATATCAGCACTTCGCGCTAAAGCACTGTTAGTAAATAAATCCGTCCAACTTTGCCGAATAACGTAGCAACAGAAGAGAAAGTTTATATATTGCATAGCAACTAAACTCTTCCCAACGTCAGAAGCAGCTCATTCCTTAGCGTGCGCCTCTCTTAACAGTCTTTTCTTTTTCTTTAAGGCTATACTCCAAGTTGGAATGTTGCATGGTCACGGAGTATGGAGCGCTGGGATGTGGCGACAAAGAAGTCATTAACAAGGCCATATCTTTTGCCATAAAAGACCACCAGAGTTACGAAAATTGCCCTAAAGGACTTTGTGATCCGGCTTCAGTGAATAGCAGCTTTAAGATCATGCGCGACATGGACGAAAACCTGCATGGTCGCGATGCCGTCTCTGGTTTGATAAGCTCGCACAAGAGAAAAGTCAAACGAGATGTCAGCGCTGCGATGGAAGCGCAGGCACCTGATGTAAGCAGTGAAGCCAGCAAAAGCTACGTGGAAGAGCATCTTAAGGCTCCCAAGCACAAGGGGAAAAAGAAGGGACACAAACGAGGCCACAAAGGAAAAAAGAGCAAGAAACCAAAGCTCACCGCTGATGATATCTCGAATTCAGCCATCAATCCGGACCGCAATAAAGGAGATGCAAGCATCGTGGCCGTCACAGCCAAAGCTCACGACGAAGCAAGTTCCTTGTCTCCAGCTAATGTCAAAGAAGTCGGCCAGCACAAAGAAAACATTAGCTCGAGAACAAGTGCTCTAGAAAGCAAGAACAGCACGGACGTGCCCAAGAAAAGCGAAGCCATTAACTCATCAGCAGTAGCTAGTGCTCCACCCCCTGCACCAGCTGCAGTTGCACCGGTCAAAAACGGCACCGCAACAAACGCTAGTGGTCTGGAAAATGTGCCTGTCACCGGTGGAGCCGGCGGTCACGATGCACTGGCAAACCTGAAAGTCCCTATCAGTATTGAGATTGTCAAAAACATTTCCCTGTCCGACATTGGAAGGACTTCCAGGAAATCTCATCGCCGGAGAAGGCACCACAAAAATAAGCCGTCAAAGGCGCCACTGAATTCAGAAACTACTAAAGGACTGCCAGAAGGTGGCAAGACACACGCAGGTGACACCGCACCTTCGAATCTGCACGTCGTTTCTAACATTGGAGGCGAAGCGTCCCTTGCCCACAGCGAAGGAGTTCCTTTGGATGCTCACCAGTCAACCGTAGCCAAATCTAATAAGGAACAGCCACCATCGGGTGCATCTGAAACGCCTGGTCATGGCCGAGAGAAGCTGGAAAAGAAAGGTGGTATCGCTGTGGATTCGTCTCCTATTACAGGCGTGAACAAAAGCGCTGAGGGCTCTCATCCTTCCAACAGTGCCGTAGCAAGCGGAGCAGAGGCAAAGATAGATTCAGGCAAGCAAGGCCCATCAGGCGAGACTGCTGCAGACAAGTCGGTCGTTCCAAGCGGCGCGGTCGGTGACCAAACGAAATATGACAAGCCGCTCGCCGAGAAAAGGCACAACGAAGAGGCTAATGCTCGCGCAAGATCTGAGGAAAGGAAGTCGGAAATAATAAGCAAAGAGCACGCGAACGAAACCACACTGATCGAAAAAGACGCTAACAAGACTGCTGGAGCAGTGGGCGAAGGCCTAAAGGAGGACGTAAGAAACTTGGATAAATCCAATAACGTAGAAAAACACACAACGTTGGTACAGGAAGCAAACCTAGACAAGGGCATAGGAACCTTTGCTCCGCTATCCGGAAGCGCAGCCAACAGCAACCTTTTAAGTTTACCAAACGAAAGTAAGGCCGAAGTGATAAATAACGCCGAGCTCCCGGATGCCAAGCTTGAAGGTGACACGAGTTCTGGAAGTGGTCTCGCAAGGAGCTCCGTCAATTCTAGTGAAAGTTCGTCTCTTTCTCATGATGCTTCGCATCAAAACCTCAGTTCTATTGATAAAGCAAGCAATACTGATGCAGCACAAAAATCCGGGACTGAGAAAGGTGAGCCCAAGAACTCCAAACTAAGCGACGTTCCAGAGATTAGTCTGGCTGTGCACAGGCTTGAGAAAAAACATGACGTTTCTTCCGATGCCAGCTTTTTCTCTCACAAATCACTGGAACGAGATGGTGCAGGAAAAGAGACGACAAACCAGACAAAAGTATCTGACACCAAGAATGAAAGTGAGAATCGCGCAGGTACGGCCAACGCCAATGCGGCTCACAACCAGACGCTCAACCAGACACCGGAAGAAGAGCTCTCCGCATCTGCGAGAAGACCCGCTGACAACAAGACAAGTGCAATCAGTGAGACTGCGGTGAACTTGAAAGACCCGAAGCAGGTTTTTGGAAGCGGGCCGCTGATTGAAGTGAAAGGAAACAAAGGAGGGAGCGTCGAAAAACAAATGGTGCATGCCTACGAAACAGGAGAGTCAGTTGAGAACATCAAAGGGAAAAACAGCCTAATTGATGACCTAGTGGACCAGTACGGATCTGGCGGTAGCGACTACGACTTCAAGTATGGAAGGGATACAAAGAGGAGGCACAAGCCGCGATTCCGGGATGACGACGATGCACCCAAGGTAAGACGAAAGCAGTGGGACGGCGACGAGCCGTTCGAGGTTGATACAACAAGAGATCCATTCCAGGAATACCCAAGCGTGAAGGACGGTGATCCTAGGACCGGAGGCCTGTATGTGGGAAATCGTGGGCGCAGACATCCAGCCGATGAAGACAACGTGAGGATCGCGCGGCACAAGAAGGTACACCGCCGGAAGCCGGAGAACGACTACAACTACGAGAGCATGGTACGCTGGAAGCTTCTTGAAGAACTTGACAGCATCCTTGACCCCAAGAACTCTCCGGACGTCGAGACCCTGAACAAGCCTTCCGAGCCAGAATTCAGACACGAAAAGGACGATGACATGGATCAGTGGAAAAGGCGACTGGAAGCATTGAAGGTGCAAGTTCAGGCGCAGTCTGGAGAACGAATTGTGGGAGGAGCAGACGATTCCTTCCGCGATGCAGAAGCAATGCGAGACGGCGAGATGTACTACCGCAAGTACCGAAGGCAGGGACCGCTTGCCTACGGCCAAGGTTACGAAGGTGTGGAACGACCAATCGTCAAAGATCCGCTGATTCATCAGGCTAAGAAAAGGTTTTGGATTGAACGCCAAGAAAGCGATACCAACAAATCTGCTCATGGTATAGACCGCCAGGGTGCTGGGGACATTCACTTGCGCCCTCTGCCAGAAGCACCGGGTCGCGAAGTGCCGGCGTCCGTGGAAGCTGCAGAGAAGCATCCGCCTAATGAGTCCATCGGAGTCGTGAGAGAAGGTGCTCCGTACGCAGCAGGACATCGTCTCATCTCCCCTGACAGTCGCCCTTCTCAGATATTCGGGATGGCCAGGAGGCTCAGCAACAGGAGGGCCGCTAGAGCGCGACGGCTGAGGGGCAGCCGAGGATCAAGGAAGCTGCGCAAGAACCTCAAGGACACCGAAGGCCTGAAGATCCTGAGAAACGACGACCTCCAGGGAGACGACGACGACGACGACGACGATGATGCGGATGACGACGATGATGACGATGATGAGGAGGACGAGAAAGAAGCAGCAGCTATAAAAAAATCCACCCTACCCGCCATCAGCCCTAAGGGACAAGTCGGACGCGTCGACGCAGCTGAGAGGCCACTCATGAGTTTCGGAGAAAGGGTGCACACCATGGAGACGACAAAATCGACGCCCAAGAAAGAAGTCAAGCCAGCAGGAAACCTAGTAGGCAGTGCTGGTAAGTCTTCGACAACAGAAATCCAAGTAGCAAAGTAACGTTGTTCGCTCCGCGAAAAAGCTTTCGCGTTCGCTACAGCCTATCCAGTGATTCTGACGTTAGCCGTTTTAGGATATCATTCTTATTAACATGTCATTCTAACCACTGCGCCCATGCGTTCTTACACAGAGTCACCAGACTGTGTTCCCGACACTCTGAGAGCGCACACAGACTACTGCCGAGGAATCTATACCAAGCACCAACTTTCTATTGAAGAAGCTCGGAAGACTGCATCAAAGAAAACTATGGCCTGCTAGTAAGTATTCGATATTTTTTGTGTACATAACTTAAATGTAATTATGGAATGCTTTCAAGTTTTTCAATCTTGTCACACTACCGCATTCATTGATGCAGTCGACTGCATTTCCATTACTTTCCATTACTCATTATTTTACAGCAAGCCACCGCGTATTACGCTGCTTAACTCGTACAACTTACTCCTGATAACCACAACTAGACTATCGGCTACAACCGTTCCCGAATACCTATTACCGTTTTATCCCTTAACCATACACCTACTGCTTCGAGTTCAGCAACTTGCAGCCCCGTCGTTAGCTTTTTAAGGTTTGAGACCCTTAAACTAGCACTGGTAGAATGCATGAGTTGCATACTAGAAATTTCACCTCCGAAATGCGGAGGAAAACGGTGAGTTATGCTAATTTTTAACAGGTTTGTTTGACTAAACTTTACTTTGCCCTGAATACACCGTGCAGAATGTTCCAGTTCTTCACTGAACAATTTAATACATGCTGTACCCAAATTTGTTTCGCTGCATTGTTAGCGAAACTGTAACCCCCCCCCCCTCCTCTCCCCGCCTCCCTCTTGTAGATTCGCTTCTATATTTTATCCTACCGTTAGCCGCGTGGCATCATCGGCGAGTCATTATTACAGCCGATGACTGGCAACAAAGAATTCGTGGCGGTGGAATAAGACTGAAAAAAATCATAAATTGTGGAATGTTCTTGTTGAATTATTAGATTAGCAGTATTAGATTAATGATGTTAGAGAATGAGATTGTGTTATTAGCCCAAGAGGTTCTGTCAGCAGCCTTTGAACTCGTGTGCGGAAATGAGCTACTGTAGCAGGCGCGATGAAAAATGAAATCGTGTCGGTTTCATCATCGCCTATTGCTCAGTGGTTACGCGGTAGTGCACGATTCTGCGTGCCTGCCAGTGGACACCTGAAGAAAGCTGACGCTTAATTGCTGTGTTAATTTTTTTCCCTCGCAGTAAGCTGGAGTCCATCAAGGGATGCCTGTCAGCTGGAAGTTACTTTTCAAAATGTGTCGGGTCGAATAACAACGAGTTTCAAGAGTTGCAGGGCTCTGTCATGAGCCAAATGCGCGACCTGCGATGTGGCACCTCCGTCGTTTCCGGCTCTACCATGCTCCTGCTACTCGCGATGTCCCTGAACTACCTGCTGCGCAGAGGAGACTGAGGAAGTTTACCCAGGGGGAGATGTCTTGGTGAAGAACACCAACCTGAATAAAAGCTCTTCAGGACACCACACACCAGAATGCGCGCCTTCTTAGGGGGACCCTTTGTCGGGTTGCCCTCGTTGACTGCTCGTGGCAGCATGAGGGTGTACCCAAATCGCGCCTTAAAGCTCTGGCGGTTGTGGTGCGGTTATGTGAGAAATAAGAATTAAGTGCCTAGGCTTGGAAGCGACTAAAAGCCGGCTCGTCAATAGATTCCAGTGTGCTGGGCGTGACGTAAAGCGATGTATGGGGCTAACGAAACTTTCAGTAGGGAGGAGGAGGAGAAAAGGAACCCGCTATGCTTGGGAGGAAAACCTGACGATACATTTGTTAGGCTCGACGCGAGTAGCGAATACTGCTGGGTGAAATGCCTTCGCAAAAACTGACTCGAAGATAAGATTGATTTTGATTTACGTTTGACTATGGAATTCGCATTGACATTTTGCATTCTCGGGGACAAAATAAAAAATTAAAACTACACACACATAGCCGCGGGCTTGACTCGTTGCGCCGCTCTGGCGGCACACAGTCAAGCCCGCGGCTGTACACCGAGTACTTGATGTAGCGTGGAAAAAAATGCAACGGTGATCCAGCGCGCGAGCAAATTGCGAATGTATAAAATCTGGACTACGGAGGTTAGGAGGGCAAGTGCGTCGAGGCTCAGGTGAACACTGCAGCTTGGAAACACTACGCTTACACGAAGTAAGCAACACTCGTTCTTGCATGCGTTCGCCTTGCATGCGTTCTTGCATGCGTCGTCCTTGACTTAGGATGTGCGCGAGGCCCGCTCGTGAAACGTGAAGAAAAACTTTTTTAAATGCCCTTGGCAAACTTTTCGACCCCAAGTCGTTCGCCATGCTCATATGAGGTCTCATTTTCATGGATGGATGGAAACCACTTTATTTTGAATCCGGAAAATTTGACGACCCAGGCTCAGGTCTCCCATGAGGGGACTTCGAGGCCTTGCCTCGTCGCCGCCTCTCGGGCTTGCTGGATAGCCCACTCTTGTGTCTTGAGGTGGGAGCTGCGCAGAGCGGCGGCCTACTTCGACGCAAGAGCCTCCGGAGCTACTGCCATTGTAGCTGATGTAACACGGCAGACTAGATCTGTCAGTCCCGTCGTGGGATTAGCCGGGTGCGCGTCTTATCGCACTTTGCTGGACCAAATAAAAGTTTATTCACTCACTCACTCACTCACTCACTCACTCACTCACTCACTCACTCACTCACTCACTCACTCACTCACTCACTCACTCACTCACTCACTCACTCACTCACTCACTCACTCACTCACTCACTCACTCACTCACTCACTCACTCACTCACTCACTCACTCACTCCCACAACATGTGTGACAGCGTCGCTGTAGTTTCCTGACAATTTGCAAAGAGCAGTCGGGTATTGCGTGGGGAAAGTGTGCTGCAATCGCACCGGACTGGGGAAGGTTTTTAAACTATATATTTCATTTCCGAGCTTTCTTTCCTTATCAGCGGCCGTGCCGAATGGCCGAACCCGGCGACAATGGCGCCATACGGGCAAATGATGATGGGTGAAGGATTGCAAATTGCATGGAGTGAGTGAGTGAGTGAATAAACTTTTATTTGGTCCAGCAAAGCGCGATAAAACGCGCACCCGGCTAATCCCACGACGGGACTGACAGATCTAGTCTGCCGGCCCGATCGCGGGCGCGCTGGACGGCCAGGATTTGATCCTCAAAGACAGGGCTTCGCAGGAGCGCGTCCCACTCCTCCTTGGTGAACTTCGGGCCCAGCGACCCGCATGGATGATTGCGAAATATACATTGTGTGCCATACGATGGTGGGGTCGTATGTTGTGTAACGTTTTTTCCCCTTCATTTTACTTGTTTCTCGTCATACGTCGCGCCCAGTTGCTGATGCTGGCGATAACAGCGGCGAACTTGTGACTCAATGGATAAGACGGAAACAATAAGTAAACCATGCGGCTCCGCTGGGGTAGTATAGGACGTAAGCCCACTACGTGTTGCCCAGAGCTGCAATTATTTTTGCACATATATATATATATATATATATATATATATATATATATATATATATATATATATATATATATATATATATATATATATATTCCCTTATGATTGTCACTTTTGAATGTATTTTTAGAAGATACCTCTCATAAACTTCCTATGGTATAACCAACTACCTTAGTGTATATTCTGTAGTAGAGGGAACGGTGTCAGCGATGATGATAGCACTGTAGGGATGCGGGTGTTTGTGACGCCCAAAGAGGCATTTAGGTTATATAAAAGAAGCGTATTGTAGGGAAAATAAATAATATCAGCGTTAAAAGTCGCGAAAATTCCTCGCCAACCACATGCAATAATTTAAGAAAGCTTCGATGCCCCGTGATTAAGATCCATGGCCGTTATAGATGGAGTTAGGTCTAAATCAGAGAAAGCGCCGATGTTTCGAGCACATGGCTTAAAATATGTCAAATTATTAAATATTTGAGCATGTTCTAGTGAGTTTGCAATGGAAAGATAGAGTTACTTTGCGTGTTGCAATTGTTATGATTGCAGCGATGCATTTTGGGAAAGTGGGTTTTTAACAGGGTCTGAAATCACCGTGAAAGAAGGAAAATAGCAAGAAATATTGTGCACGCTTTTTCGTATGCATAAAAAAAAGTCTGCATAAAAAAAAGAGAAAGAGAGGAAGAGTATATGTCCTGGGTGTACATTTAAATGTCAGCCACTAAAAAATGCAACAGTTAAGAGTAACGAAGACTTCATCGTCAAGCTTACAAGGAAGAATAAGCATTGTCATAAGCAAAGCGCCCTTTTAGCAAAGATCCGAAAGCACACAGAACGCTATTGGTCCGTGTTGAAGCAATTTTTATACGTAAAAGTTGTCAGTCAGTCGCACACTCTCTTTACTGTAAGCTCGAGCCCTCAAAGCACGACGCGGTTCACTACATAGGTTTCATTTTAAAGGACGCGCCGAAATGCGCCACTAGAGGGCTGCATGCACAGGCACCGAAGACGTTGGCAGTGGCATACAGTAAATGCCTTCATTTATCAAGAGCACAAAGGTTCAAAAAACTACTTTTAGTTCGATTATGCAGGCTTTAGGCGGTTAACGAAGTTCGTGTTCTTTTCTTCGGCGTACTTACTAATTCGTAAATTTTCGGCGCAAACCGAGACCGACAACTAAGTCATTAACTTTCTAACAGGCAGGGTCACATTTCGAACATTACGACATTTGGTGTAGTCCGAACAAGATCGGCTTTAATGTCACCACTTACGGCGCTATTGCTTTTTTTTTTCTCATGCTCACCAACAGCAGTCATCGGACAGGCACCTTCCGATTCCACGATCAGCCCATGGCGGGCAACTGAAGAAGCGAAGAAGGCCGTGCACGCGCGCACGACCACGCGGTGGAACGCGCCTGGCAAGTGCGACGACTCACGAGCTCCCGAATCAGCTGCCCGTTTCCGAACAGGGTCCGGGCTTTTGTTCTCCCGTTCGTGGCTCGCCCAGGAATCCCGGCGCCTGGACTGGAAGCGCAAGCCCCGGACAGCAACGTGCAGCGCTCGAAGGTTCCGCGGCGCCGAGCCAAGGTGGGTGTCGGGTTGCACAGCGACCGCAAGGCCGGCCGCGTTAGGCTTGCTCCTCCTTGCCAAGGACCACAAGCACAGCAGTAGCGCGCTGCATCCAAACCGACTCTGATACAAGCGTCGCGAACATTTGCATGGCGTAGCTCGCTTTCACCGACCATTTTCTGTCTCTCCGCGTGTAATGCGCGCCATGGTGCCTCGCTAACGCTAAATGACTAATTAGTTCCGAGCGACTTGGCCTAATTTTCATGCGGAATCGAACCGTTGGCTTTCAAGGTTCCTTGAAGCAAATTACGCAGATTTGGGGACCAGTTATTGGTGCAGCTATTTATAACTGTACCAGAAGGCGAAGCGCCGAGGCAGAGATGTCACTGAACCAAGAGGTGCCGCACGACTGATTGGCTGACAGTATGCAATCGCGCTGACATTTATCGAGGCAAGTGGCGCCCTGCTTGAAGACATAGAAAATGTTATTTTACGCTCTGTGATACAAGCTAGCATATTAAGGGAAAGGCGCGGAATTGGCAGGTCACTTGATTTGATTTTTGGCATAAAGGATGCGACTGAAAGAATGACGCCAGTATAAAGCGCTACTGAAAGGATTCTACCCCCAAAATGTTTTCTCCTTTTAGACTGCATGGGAAGCTCGCAGTATAAACGAGGCAGATACCCCGCCTGATTTTATGCTATCCTTGCGTTGGCACACATTATCTCCCCAAGCAATGTGTAAATTTGATTGCAATATTCTTCGCTAAAATTTAATATTTGAGTGCTACTTAAACATCAACATCGCAGTCCAGGTGTACTGGTATTCATTGCTAATCGGAAAGAGCTGGTGTACTGTAACAAAGTAGAATGGCGCGCGGTTGTCACGAGTCCTTAAGAAATTACTTTTCATAGGGCAAATGTGAATTCTGTTAATTGATAGGGTAATAACCACGGGACGCTATGGTACAGCGCTGCTGGCAGCACTAATAACTGTAGGTAAGACCCGTCCTGGCGGTTTACTGATTGTGGAGCTTCCCAGCTAAGCACGAGGTAACAGGATCAAATCGCGACAGCGGCGGCCGCATTTCGATGGGGGCGAAATGCAAAAACACTCGTGTACCGTGCATTGCTTGCGCGTTACAGAACCCGAGGTGGCCATTGTAAATACGCAGTCCCCGACTAAAGCATGCCTCATAACTATATCGCGGTCTTGGTGCATAAAATTCTAGAGTTAAATTTTTTAATTGCTAGTAGAAGCAATCGCAAGGATATTTATGTGCCGTTTGCACCCATGTCGCACAAGCGGGGATTATTGAGACCGCACGCAGAGCCTGCGCATTGGAGCCTGCATTCACAAAACGCTCTTACGCTAGAACTGTTCGTAACACAAAATTTCAGCCAATACCGATGCTGAACGTTTTTTAGCGAAGGCGGCCGGCCAATGGAAAGCGGCAGTTACGGCCGAAAAGCTTTGTGAATTCGGCCTCTGCCGACGAATTCACAAAGATTTTCGGCCGTAAGTACCATTTTCCATGGGCAGGCGGCCTTCGCCAACAATATAGTGGCTGATAATAACGATTCACTAAAATGATTTCTAGGCGTCTGCTCTTACAAACTGTTCTAGCGTGGGTGCTTTTTTCTTCTGAAGATGGGCGCTGTATACCCATTTTCTATGATGCCTGATACTAGCAGCAGAAATTGCATCGTCAGGTTCTTCAACGAGTTTCCACTGCATGCAACGTTTACTGACCGTAAACGTGGAAGTTTTCGATCCGAAAATATGTGCACTCATTGTTGTCCCACTCTCATTCAATCAGTTTTATACCAGACATGCACGAAGAGCTGTATGAGGCTCTACGAGCCTGTTTGGTGCGAAACCTTTGCTGTGCTGCACTTCTGGCACATAGTATAATCTGTGCGTGTATTTTGGTGCATTTATAAACGAGACCGCTTGCGCGCTTTCTTTTTCCAGAAACAACGACGTGGGTGTCCAAAGGCTCTAGGCGTTCCAACTTGCCTAATGAATAAGCAATGAACAAGCCACGGATAGCTCTATGTACCGTGCTCTGGATTTCCATCGGCGTCTCTGCAGGCGCTGTGGATCCCTTGACACAGACAGGTAATTATCGCCTCTCACGCGATTTGCATACCACAAAGAGAGTACCCCGTTCAGAGTGCCACAACTGCCGGTCACAGCGAGAAATTGCACATCAGACACAATAGTGAAACGCTAGAACCAAATGACAAGACCAGGCGTTAATCACGTTAGGTTCCCTCAGAAAAGCGGCCAACTTTTCGGCAGATGGACCCAATGCGGCGAATTAGTTCAATAAGATTGCGTGGTGGCGGTAAGAATGACGCCACCTTTGTAGGCACAGTCGAGTGCAAAAGTTTAAGGGCCAGAGTTTCGGCTAATTTTTTTCCCCTCCCAGCCTAGGCATAAAGACTGAAATCAAGGGCGCTATAACGTAAAGCTATTCCAAACGTTTTTATTCCAATTCTGCAATCAGCCCTCCGCAATTGCTCAAAACTTTTTTGAACCATCCCCACTTCACCTGTCTGACACGCGACGTCACAAAAACCACGATAGCTCTCCATTTGATATGACGTGTACACACTGATTATGCGTGGTTTGACCGAACAAAAGAAAAATAGTTATTTCTGATTCGACGCCTTTTCGCCATTAGCCCTCGACTATTGGTGAAAAGTTTTCGGACTGCACCCACTTCACCTGCCTGTCACGTGACGTTACAAAACCGCAAAAACTCACCACGTCAACGTGACGTGTACGCGTTAAAGATGCGTTATTATGCCGAACAAAACAGTTTCTTTGTGAATAGCCGCAGGCTTCCCCGTTCCAAAAGGAATAAAAGATGGCTGCCGCCGTTAGCTCAGGCACTGGCTACTGGCACTTGCCGGAGACCATGGGTTTATTAACGTATAATAAAACATTTTCCGTGGCCGTGTAATGTTTTCGAGTACTTTCGGCACGTTTACGACCTCGTTCTGCAAACTCTTCTTTGATGAGGATCCGTTTTAGCGTCATTCTTAAGCTTCCGTTGCATGCCGCCGCGATTTTCTACCAGCCCCCGCAAGCTAAGTAACGGAAAGTGGACCGAATGCAGACGCCGGCACCACCCTCTTCATCCGATTATCGGTTTTCAGTGCGGTGGCTCGGCCACATCGAATCCCTTTCCCCTTGAGCATGCTCCTCGCCTCTTGTCAGCCAATTAGGTAAGACAAGCTGCTCAGTGTAGGCAATGTTATTCGTTTTTCAAGCAAACAAGAGTGACCTCCTATAAACGAGGAGAGAGTTTGATCTGTCTGTTCAAACAACCCTTCGGGTCACAACCCGATGCTTGCGTTGACTGTTACGGAAATTTGACGTCAGGAGATTGGAATAAAAACATGTTGGGATTGTGTTACGTTATAGGGCCCCAATTGTACTACCCCCGTGCGCCTGCTTGACCAGGGCCGTGCTTTTTTTTATGCAATTTCACGTTGCACGGCTGTGATATGGGAAATTAACTTTTTTTTTGCATATGCCGTGGTCTCTTGACTTTTGCACTCGGCTGTACGTGCACCCGTGGATACGTTGGCCTGTACTACTTATAGGTACCCACCGCATGATTCAATCGCTATTACAATGGCTGCAGGGCATCCCCCTTATTCAAGCCGACGTCCTACATAGCAAAGAGTAAAGGCCAGACAGGCTCACACGGCAAGGAAATATTGTGCAGGTCAGTGCAGTACGAACTGTGACTGATGATAGTAAGTTGTTCAAGAGACAATTTCAGCGAAGACTTCAAGCCCATCCTAAAGGCAGATTATAAGTTCGAGTCTAATGATAAATTAGTTTTCCAATACAAACACAGCTGAGACAAGCGAAATTGTGGCAGAAGGGTGAACGATGGCGTCGCCATGATGCTTGAGCTTGGAAACTAGCTGCCGCAGATGCATTATCACTATATATAAAAATTAACAACTCCATACAAAAAAAGAACGCTATTTACTTCTGCGTTCCGTAGTGTTTGTAAAATATGCATCTGTGGTCGAGGGTTCTGGGTCTGTTGCGCGCCTAGCGATAGGATATGCAATCATGCAATACCGCACAAATTTCACGTATAACCACGCGTAAGATGATCTTTGGTATTTTTTTTTCACATTTTTTGCGTTCACCTTTTAATTTATACTGATGGCGCATGTATAGCTGACGACGAACGCGAGCTCAAAACAGGCGCACGGTGTGCAGCAAACGCCAAGGCGGTATACGGTTTGACACATGCAGAAGGCAGGTCTGCAAGAACGTCTGTACCATTCGATGCGTGTACTCAAAAAGCGGCCTGCGGCGCACCACGAGAACAAAAAGACAAGAATCACTGGCGCTACGATACGGCAACCGCGCGAACGTACCAGAGCGCCATAGCAGAATGTGTGCACAAATAGCGCAAAAACACAGAAAAGGGTAATGACGTAATCACAGAAATGGAAAACTCACTTCCCAGAAGCTCCAACACTGAAAGCGACGCACCGAAAGCACAACACGAACACGAACACTACGTATTGTGAGAACGACTAGTAAGCTCACAAACTACAATTTCAATTATTTTTTTTTGGCGAGATAGTTCTAGCTGGCTACCGGAGCTAAGAGGTATACATATATAGCTTGACAAGGGCCAGGTAGCCGCTACAAGGCACAAATAGCAAAAAAGTATATCAGATACAGAAATAAGTAGTACAAAAACAAAGGTAATCACAACACAAGAACATTGGTGTATAAACTATAAAACAATCCCCAAATGACAAGAATAGCCGCTTAAAAAACTTGAAAAACAAGAGTAGTGCCACGAATGATCTTTATGCAAAACTTAACATCGAAAGTAACTAATTACTAAAAGTTTATAGCAAAAAGAAACAATAAAGAGAAGAAAGGAAAAAAAAAGTATTTGCTGATATTTTGTTAAATTGCACTTGTTTTCAGTAACTATTCAAAACTGAGGAGAGATTATGTTGTGGCATGGGTGCAGCTTGTAAACGGTACGAAAACTGGATAAAAACCACGTCTCTATGTTTCGCGTATTTACGAGCAGCCTACATTCGTGTAGGGATGCTGTAGTTTCTTAAAAAATGCCTGAAAGTGACATTAGAATAATTTAGAGGAGAGAATGCGATGATCAAATTTTCGACTTATTGGGTTGCATGTTTGAAAGGCATGCAAAGTGGAAGCAGCGTGGTCTAGTTTAAGGACGTCGCGAGTGGCTTTGTTCTGCAATGTCAAACTTTTTCTTGTATACTCGATTTAGGCGTCCTTATCCATACAAAACTGAAACAGTTTATTCGAGAGCCAAGCAACGCATAATATATTCGGATCTTGACCTTTAAAGGGAGAAGTGCACGGCAACGTGAAATCGCACCACTTGCTAGCAGCAAATTTTTTACATAGATCCATAATATGTATATTCCATGTAATCTTTCAAAAGAAAGTCTGGCTGATTGATGTTAGAATAGCCTAATATGTACGGCACACTAGATTGACGTTAAAAGTGGTACCCTGCCAAAGCGTGCAGATATGGCTTTTCGGGAAATTACACGGAATACTAGTGAATTTCACAGGGCATATTCGAGGACAGATACCAAGGTGGTCTGTCTCCCAATTATGATATGCGCATTAAGGTAACGCAAACGTTGGTTATAGTAACCGTCCCTCCCACTCTTCCCGCGATCCGGGTTAAACTAACACAGGATAGCCGAGCGTCTTCCGTTCAATATGCCTTTCTTTTAGTATACTTCCTATTTAATGAATATGAGGCATGTATAGTTGGCTAATGAATCAATGCATTAGGAAGGGGGTCAGGCAAGAAGATACAAGTTCCATGCTATTCACCACATGTTTGGAAGTATGCAAGCTGTTAGGCTGAAAAGGATTATGTGTGAGAATAAACGGGGCACATTTTGGTGATCTGCGGTTCGAAGATGAGATAATCCTGTCCTGCAATGATGGAGAGGGTTTGCAAGAAAAGATTGAGAATTTTAGCCGGCATAGCCTGACAGTGGGTTGAGAAATTAATTTGTCAGGGACTAAGGTAATGCTCAGTAGCTTGGGAT
This sequence comes from Dermacentor variabilis, assembly GCF_050947875.1. Classification (NCBI taxonomy): domain Eukaryota; kingdom Metazoa; phylum Arthropoda; class Arachnida; order Ixodida; family Ixodidae; genus Dermacentor; species Dermacentor variabilis. The sequence continues at coordinate 250,345,911 of NC_134568.1, forward strand.
GAGAATCAGGCTGTAGAGTTTGCGCAAGATGACCATTATCTAGCCTAATTTGTCACAAGAAATCAGTATCATGAGAAGGGAACCCACAGAAGAATGAAAATGAGTTGGAGCACCTACGACAGTCATTACCAAGTCATGACTGAAAGTTTACCGCTGTCATTGAAATAAGAAAGGATATACTTCATTGCATTTTTACTGGCGCTGACATACACGGCGGGAAGTTGGAGGTTAAGAAAGAACCTATTGAAGAAGTTACGGATGGCGCAGCGAGCGATGAAACAAAAAACGATAGGCATATCTTTAGGAGACCGGAAGACAGCGGTGCGAAATAGAGCAAAAGGGGGCAGCTGATATTATAGTTGACATCAAGAGGCAGAAATGGAATTGGGCAAGCCAGGTAATGAGAGCAGATAACCGTTAGTCTACTAAAATTACTCAATGGACACCAAGGGAAGGGAAGTGCCGTACAGGAATTCAAAGAACTAGGTTGTATATATATATATATATATACGCTTCCCCTCTGTATCATGGCGCCGACGCGCTTCACCAAGTCATAAGGGAATGGACATGCAACGTGCATTTCGTTCTCACTTTAACCGATCTATTCCATGGCCCTTCTACCCGAATCATAGAAGACTGAACTTATACATATATAGCCTTGCCATTACAGTCGATCCTTACGGCTGCTTTTATGTTGACACTTCCTGAGTTTCAGCAGCTGCCTTTACTATTTAGGTATGAAATTATACACAGACGGCACTAAAATTGCTGAATGGTATCGGTATCTGTGGTTTCCATGCAGCAGAAGTAAATACCTACAATTTCAAACTAGCATTTCGTCGTCACCCAACCAGCTCTGACCTTAAAACGCAAGGCACGCCCATTACATGCAGTTTACGTATGTATGTATGTATGTATGTATGTATGTATGTATGTATGTATGTATGTATGTATGTATGTATGTATGTATGTATGTATGTATGTATGTATGTATGTATGTATGTATGTATGTATGTATGTATGTATGTATGTATGTATGTATGTATGTATGTATGTATGTATGTATGTATGTATGTATGTATGTATGTATGTATGTATGTATGTATGTATGTATGTATGTATGAGGTGTCTTTAGTTTTTACGATACACGCTTTGTCTATACAGACAGTTGGAATGGAGGCTGCGCAAATATAACAAGTTTTAAGCTTAATAAAAATATGACGTGATAGACGTGCATTTATTCTCGTTAATAGCGCAATTTTTATTTGTTTATTTACTTATTTGTTTATAGATACTGCGATCTTTTACAAGATCTTAGCAGGGTGGGAACATACAAATACATTCATACAAACATACAGTTCAAGCAATCATGCCGACGCTTGAATGACAAAAGGACAGAATGCATGAAAAAAGGAGCAAGGAAACTATGTACGGTTGAGTCATGAATGCAGGTGCGCCTGAAAGCGGGATAAAGAATTTAGCGTAACGACTTCATCAGGAACTTTATTCCAATCAACTGTTGTTTTTGAAAAATAAGAATACTTGAAGCAGTTGTTATGCGGTGTTAGCGGGGTTACTGCAAGTTAGTATTTATGACGAGTAGCATAACCAGTTGAAGGTGTTAAGATGTGCGAGGTATCAATATCGTAGTGGCCATTCATTAGCTGTAGCACACGTTATTTTGCGGCTATCAGCTCTGAAGCCGCTTGACATTATCATACTCAACGACGAAGGCGCGCACATAAACTGGGGCGCTATAACGCAAAACTATTCCAAACTTTTCTATTCCAATTCTGCTATCAGCCATCCACGATTGGTCAAAAACTTTTTTCGACCACCCCCACTTCACCTGTCTGTCACGCGATGTCACGAAAACCGCGATACCTCCCCATCTGATGTTATGTGTACAGACTGATTGTGCATGATTTGACAGAAAAAAGAAAAACAGATGTTTCTGATTCGACCCCTTTTCGCCATTGGCCCTCGGCTATTGGTAAAAAGTTTTCGGGCTGCACCCACTTCACCTGCCTGTCACGCGGCGTCACAAAACCGCAAAAACTCACCGCGTCAAAGTGACGTGTACGCGATAAAGATGCATTAATATGCCGAACAAAACTGAATTTGCTTCGGAATAGCCGCATGCTGCCCCGTTCCGAAAGGAATAGAAGATGGCTGCCGCCGATCACTCAGGCGCTGGCTACTCGCACCTGCCGGAGAGCATGGGTGTATTTGCGTATAATAAAGCTTCTTGCGTGGCCGTGTAACGTTTTCGAGCACTTTCGGCATGTTTACCCCTTCATTCTGCCAACTCTTCTTTGCTGAGGGTCCGTTTTAGCGTCATTCTTGAGCTTCCGTTGCATGCCGCCGCGATTTTCGACCATCCACCGCAAGCTAAGTAAGGGAAAGCCGACCAATCGTAGCCGCCGGCACCACCCTCTTCATCCGGTTATCGACTTTCAGTGCAGTGGCTCGGCCCCATCGAATCCCTCTCCACTTGAGCCTTCTGCTCGCCTCTTGTCAGCCAATTAGATACGACAAGCCGCTCAGTGTAGGCTATGTTATTCGTTTTTCAAGCAAACAAAAGTGACCTCCTACGAACGAGGAGAGCGTTTGATCGGTCTGTTCAGACAACCCTGCAGGTGTCCGCCCGGTGCTTGCGTTGGTGGTTACGCAAATTTGACGTCAGGAGATTGGAATAGAAACATATTGGAATAGTTTTACGTTATAGGGCCCCTGTACAGGAACCATTGATGAAAGAAAAAAAATGCACAATAATGCCTAGCTTATACTATTGCACCAAACGTGTTGTCGAAAGAAACGAACCCAGGTTGTTTAGAATTTTTTTTCCAGGGTATACTGTACGCACGCGCTGCAGCAGAGAATGAGAGCCCTTGCCTAGCAGCACGGCTGTAACGGCAGTCTCTAACACTAGACTGTAGCATGTAGGACTCATATCTGCAAAGCTTCTCTTACGTAAGAGCATTTCCCCATTGGCTGCCGTTCGGACGCCATGAAAATGAAAGCGATCGAAGTGATAATAAGCCTCTTCGATTTGGCTGCACTTTCTGCACTAGTTCCGTTGCTGTACCTCGTGCGAGTACAGCAGAGTGCAGTATTAGTTCAGAAAGTTCAAGTGCAGGGCCTGCACTGGCAATGCACGTTTATTTCGAAAGTGAAGAAGTAAGTGCAGGCCTTGTCTGCACGACGCATTTCGCGCGTTTTGCGCATTTTGTCGCAGCGTCTCCTCCTTTGACTCCCAGTGCGTGCTGCGGGGCGTGTCGTTGCGCCTGCTGTTGGCGTCACATGCTTTGCATTCAAGTGTGCTGTGCTTAAAGTTTGGCTCCTTCAGCGGCCGTGCTTGTGCACTCTGGCACCACCTCTCAACAACTAAGTGCACGCTTGTGGCGAACCTTTTCGACAAGTGTGCACGTAGCAAGAGAGGAAAGGTATTTTCTTTGCGCTATCATAATAATCGCTGTCGTGATAGTACTCTGTCGTGAGAACGAAATGACGAGCGCGGATGGTGTTTTTTCGCCAGAGGACGCCTTCTAAGATAAACATTTGATCGAAGGCAATTTAACGCGTCACAAGGCTTTACTAACTTGCCCTCACCACCACGAAGGCATAAACTTGCGCCTAAAATTCTCATATCTAGCTATAGGAACTGTTGTAACCAAAGAGGGAGATATTTACGTACGCGCACCATAGTTCAAATAGCGCGGCGCCATTTAGCCCGCGACCGAAAGCTTGCAAGATGCCTGCACTTCCAAAGTAGCGAACGCAGGAGAACCGTGAGCTCATGCGCAGAACTTGCCTGGCACAAGATATCGTAGAGCGCGGAGCAGGCGGCGTGCACTGAACTGTAACATAGAGGACAAAAGTGCTGCACTTTCTGAACTAACGCAGAAAGTGCAGCCAAATCAAAGAGACCAAATGAGAACATTTGGGCGATAGCTAATTCCAGACAGCCCCGCGTAAGAGTTTTGCGAATACGAACCATAACGTTTTTTTTTTTTAACCATGCAAATATTGCATGATTACGCTAAACATCCCCGTCACAGCTGAGGTATACTGTCGCGATCGTGATTGGCTGGTTTTCATTTATTAAATGCGTAAGCATTTCTATGCCTACCCATCAAGAAAACCCGTCCGCCCGTCCACCTGTCACGTAAGACGAATCGCTATAAAGAAATCGTATAAAACAAAGTAAATTTGAAAGGAAGAACGTTGGTGGTGCTGATTTTAGAACCTGTGACTCCACACTCAGAAGCCAAGTGTTTTACCCACTGAGCTAAACAACCGCGCTTGCAGAAAGTGAATATATCTAAGCCATATGAATGTATTGTACCCGCGCTACAAAACGAATGTCAAAGGAGAACTGTTTCTATGAAGGATTTGTTGAAGGACTTAGCGATGGTGGAATAAAAGCCATCTCTGGGACCACACGCAGAGCCGACTTGCAGCATCGAAGACGTCAGGAAAATTCCGATTTTGCGAAAATTTAATGTCAGACATGCCACATAACCGGCGCGTTTAGGTGGTCGTGGGCAGCGCCTTCATTTGGGGCGTTTTTTTTCACCGACCGAAATGCCACCTATCGCTGAGGGATCATGCGCGTCGCGTTGCGCAACACAGACAGGTAAGCAGTCAATGAGTTGAAAATGCTGGTACAGAGTGACGAGGGGCTATATGGGTTTGATCACGGTTGATAGTGGTTGGACGCGGATGCATATGGTGCTAAAGAGCGATAAGGGCTTATAATGCTCGGAGAAATCCTGATAAGGTTAGGACTAATAAGCACCGATAAGGATTGAGAAGGGGTGGATCAAGTCTAATAATGTTAAGAACCGATAGGAGTTGTTCCGGGTCGGATCATATCCGATAAGGTTGAAAAGGACAGATAAGGGTTGATGAGGATCGGATCTATTTCGATAAGGTTAATACTGACCGATAAGGGTTAATAAGGCCCGAATGAAGTTCGATAAGGTTGATAACCAATAAGGGTTAATAAATATCGTATCTAGTCCGATAAGGTTGATAACGACCGATAACTTTTAAGGGTTTATACGGTAGGATCGTTTCCTAACATTGATAATGACACCGGGCTGCGTGGAGATGAGCAAGTGGCGTAATGCTTACGCATACTTAGACAACTCCCAGAGAAGTTTCTGCGTGCATATTTCATTTATTTGTTTATTTGATCAGATACTGCCAGTTGCGCAATGGCAGCCATGGAAAGAGTGAGTACCTAAAATGAAAACAGGAGAAAATACACAACATAAATATTGATGCCTACCCAAAAGGAAGCTGGTCACCAAGAACATTTAAACCACACACGTGTCAAGGGCTAGGAGGATGCTCAAGAAAAAGAATTTTTTTTTTTAAATTATGGGATGTTACGTGCCAAACCATTTTCTGATTATGAGGAACCCGCCGTGGTTGCTCAGTGGCTATGGTGTTGGGCTGCTGAGCACGAGGCCGCGGGATCGAATCCAGGCCACGGCGGTCGCATTTCGATGGGGGCGAAATGCGAAAACACCCGTGTGCTTAGATTTAGGTGCACGTTAAAGAACCCCAGGTGGTCAAAATTTCCGGAGTCCTCCACTACGGCGTGCCTCATAATCAGAAAGTGGTTTTGGCACGTAAAACCCCAAATATTATTATTATGATTATGAGGCACGCCGTAGTGGGGGGACTCCGGAAATTTGGACCACCTTGGTTTCTTTAACATGCACCAAAATCTAAGTACACGGGTGTTTTCGCATTTCGCCCCCATTGAAATGCGGCCGCCGTGGCCGGGATTCGATTCCGCGATCTCGGGCTTAGCAACCCAACACCATAGCCACTAAGCAACCACAGCGGGTAAGCAAAAGAAATCAATAGGAAGTATACAGCGATCACATCTATAACGCTCGCACTTGCGAGAATGGACCCTGAATTGCCGCTTAATTCATTTTGGCACGCTATGAACACTTATAGCATGTCTTTGCGCCCGTATATCTCTTTACCTCCTTACACTTTTTATCTAATGCCAGTTTTCTGCTGTAATGAGAGTTTTCATTCGTTTAATTAAAGCTAACGAGATCACTTTGAAACACGAAACTTGCGTATTGCAGCATCATGACGTATATTTTATATATTAGGAACTTTTTAGCGACTCTGGGCACGCTTAGGTGGTCTATTTGAGGCCGACCTAAAAACCACCTTTGGACCCCGGTGTGAGTAGCCGTACAATGCTTCGCATTAAAAAAGTAAGGCACTTATAATTGAAGGTTTTGCACAGACTCGACGGTAAGCTAGCACTCAGAGTTTGACATCACAGATAAAATCGCGCGGTAGATGTGAATGCACAGACTGACGAAACTTCAGCGACTTCACATGGAGCGCGTTCTATTAAGGGAAACTGAAGCACATTTAAAGAAGTGAGCTTTCAGCGAATTACTATAGTTTTTCACCCCTTGAATACAAAAATCTTAGTTTCCAAACAGGCCATAATTTACCGCAAGTCGATTTAACTTAGCAAAAACCAGCAACAGCGTCTGCGGGAGACGCCGCGGGTCGGTTAACTTGCTCTGATGACGAAGGCGATCGTGACGTCATCGCCGGTGTCGACAAGGCGCGTGGTTTGAATAGAGCACTCAGGTGACCCCGTGTTGACGTCATCCTCGCGTCCAGTTTATCGCCGCTACGCTCGGTGTGCGAGGGTGGCGGAGCTTCGACGAAAATTTAATTGGTGAATTGCGGCGCTGCTACGCACACAATCGAGAAAATAACTTCATAAGTTGAAGTATAGTGCGCCCCCCCCCCCCAGCCTTCCAAACCACCATAAATCTTCCCAATGCTGCAACCTCTTCAATGTCCCTTTATGATATGGTTTGAGGTAGCAAAGAAAAATAGCGTACTTCTGTATTCTCTTGCGGCAATGCAATCATCTTGCCATGTTCTCACTTCTTTATTTTTGTCCTTTTATACAGCATATTACTACTGAATTCCATTTTTCGCTATATACTGGAACGTGTATGAATGCGGTGCAGCTTTCGGCTTGATTCAAGACGAGGAATAACGCTTATTTCTTTAAAGACACTAACCCATACATGGTGTTCTGTCATAGCCGTTGTATTATAAATCTTCACGCATTCGTCCGGACATATTTAATGTAAATCATGTCGGATTTATTGCGTGCATCCCACACGTCTGCGCATTTTAATAGGTCTTACTAATGATGTGTACGCGACGAGCTCACTTTTAGAAGTGCAATATTTCCTAGCAGGTAAAATGTTTTTATTGCCACTGAAACTATGAAGTGGTCCAGGTTAGCTTAGAGTTTATACATATGTTCATGTATTTGAACTCACTTAGAGCTCTCTTTACAACGTCGCTGATGTTGTACGTATACATTAATGACATCTTTTTACGAGTTGCGTTCATATGAAGACATTTAGCAATATTTAGTTCCGTTTCCTGTATTGAACATCCGTTGCCAATTGCTCATTAACTTTTTAGCTCTACTTGATCCTCACCAGACTATATTTGATGTATGCAATACATCAGAAAAACGAAAAAAATTAGAGGGCACAGGATCATTTATTTGTAAGTCCATACAGTAAGCGTCACTCAGACCAGGAGAGGCGCATGCGATCTTGGCGCCGTGGTCGCCCTCTCGTGGCCGGTATTGCTTTTTGCACTAAGCGGATTTATGGCAGTGACATCCGTGGCGATTGCATGAAAGAGTTACACTTCGATAAACATATCCTGATAAGTGGTGAATAAGTTGATCTCTCTTCTTGCAGTGAGCCCGGGAGAAAGGAGACTATCATCATGTGACCAAGACGTTCTGTTCCAGTTCACCAATGAGTGTGAGAAAGTGTTCAACGATGTCATAGCGGCATCGCCAGAAAACTATACCGTCAAGTGCAGGTATGGGAAAAGGTAGCACATAGCCGCGCTACGTGTACTGCCGGCCTGCGCTACACAGCATGTTAAGAATATATGACGGCCACATTGACCGACAGAGCATTCGGACTCGCGGCAAATTATCGCTCGGATTGATTTTATGCTTTCTTGTGCTGAGGTGGGGTGTTTTCCGACTAAATGGAGGTGCGAAATTGTATAATGCTATTCTAGAGCAAACGTAGGGCGTATCGTTGCAGCCCAATTTTTAATAAGCGGTCTAGCGAACCGACTGCCTAAGTTTGTGCATTAGTGTCCAAGACCGGTTCAACTTTCAGTATAGAGGCTCATCAGCCTCACTTAAGTGATACACCAGCGCTCGTCGCCGAACTGCCCCAAGGCCCACCAGAAGAATGCCTGCTCTTCTCACGGCAGATTCTGGCATCCACATTATTTCATTATGCCAATAGACAAAACGTTACTGCAACCCCCCCCCCCCCCCCTTACTGCTAGCCCTCAAGCAGCCCTCTTGAGTAACCAAGGCCCCTCTTGATACGCCACCCAGTATCGTAGTGCTAGTGACCTCGAGGCTGCGTGTACGATTCTCGGTGCCGCATTCCGGTGGCGGCAGAGTTCACATTTCAGCCCGGAAAAATGATCCCTATACGTGATCGAAATTAATCCACGCGCCCTGCACAATGGCGTACGATAGCCCATATGCAGATTCGGACGATGAAACCCACCAATCAATAATTAGACAGCCCTTCTGTTGGAACAAGGTTCCGAGGGTAGCAGCTCTATCACGATACTTATAGATGAGGGCAGAGCTGAAGAGAAATAACGGCTTCCACGTTAAGGTAATCTGACCTGGGATGTTTTGTCTTACAGTTACTTCAAGACGTATCACAGCTGTGTCCACGACGCACTGCGGTCAACAAGATGCGATGACCATGCGGACATAATGGAGAAAGCACTTGCCAACATTGAGCAGCACAGGCTTGCGAATAGTCTGAACTGCGAAAGAGGTAATTATAAGCTCTCGCAATATCCTTCAAAGATCGTCTTAGTTTTGCCCAGTGCCAGAACGGCTGAAGTGTTTCCAAGCTTTCGCTAAAACCCACCGACTTGGCAGTGTAGTCATGCCACTTCCTTTTTAATGGTCCAGCATGGCGGCGTTTTCTTCCCTTTTCTCTAAAAGAATGTTTATGTAACACCCATTTCGCCGGTCTCCTGTGTGTGGTCTCAACAAATATGACTCGGTATTGTAGGGATTAAAATAAACTGATTGTAAGTGGCGTTCACTAGCAGAATTTCAGTTATTGGTTCCAATAACGACTATCAGTGTATCGCTGCGTAAGTGACGAACTGTCGCGCGGCGCGCTAGTTTTGAACACGTTGAATATACTGACGGCTTATCACTTACCTTGCGACATACGGCCCCAACGATTAACTAGTACGATTCGTGACTCCATCTCTGCTGCAGCAGGCCGAAAGCATTACTGCGACGAGAAGGAATTGATTTGATATGAGCAAATAGACGTGCGACCTCTTGCGTTGCTCAAATTTCAGCTGTAGAGAGGGGTTCACACATGAAGAATTTTGAGGTACATGCTGTGCTTTCGTCGATGTTCGAGGATTCAGGCCCAATTTAAAGACAGTCCGGTGAACTAAAGCGGCATTCTTGGGTGTCGTACCACATTCGTCCATAGTGCTGGTGCGTACAGTCCTCCAGCCCCAGCGTACTGCTTATCATAAGCGGAGTTCATCTTCTTGCTTCAGTCCTTCCTGACACACACACATACGCACACGCACACGCACACGCGCACGCACACACACACACCCACACCCACACACACACACACACACACACACACACACACACACACACACACACACACACACACACGCACGCACAAACAAGAAAAGTGGCATTTTAGAGCCATACCTGACGTACGTTTGAATTCCCAGTCAGCCTTGTTGCATGCGTTGAAGATGTGTAGAGCAACTGAAATGCCATCACTCTGATTTTCAAGCGCGATGAATTGTCGTAACCGATGAGAACTGGTTTTCTATTATTGTTCCTGTAAGTGCTAATCGAATTCAGCCATCTCTAACACATACACAAAATTTTAATGTAAACGATTATTTTAACCTCAAACGAGTAGGATCCTGAAAACATCCGAATTAAACCTTCCTCTTGTTTTTTGGCTATCTTTGCCCATGTCAAGCCGTTTATTGGAACTAGCTTTGAGAAGGTTGTCCGGCTGATAGCTTGAATTTATTTGATCAATAAGTCTCATGATTTGAGGTCTCGTTTCCGAAACAGAAGAATGATACTCCGCTCAGGTAGTTAAGAACCGAAAGCTGCAATGCTAACAGGCCCTTGCGAATGCGATACCGTAAGGTACAGAACAGCTGTCAGTTGGGCGTGTTGATAAACGTTCATGATGGAAAAGCGCTGCGAAAACCGAGACCTAGGAAGAACACCGGAAGCGCTTTGTCCTGTGTTCTTCCTAAGTTTTATTCTTTAGCTTTAAGCTTCTTAGCTTGAAGCTTTATCAATTCTTGTAACTGGCACTGCCGCTGAAATCAATCGAATAATGGAAGAAGCTAATAACGTAAAAATATTCCAATACGTTTTTATTCCAATCTATTTACGTCAAATTTGCGTAACCGTCGACACAAATATCGGGCGGTGACCCGAAGGGTTGTCTAAACAGACCAATCAAACGCTCTCCTCCTTTATGGGAAGTCACGTTTGTTTGCTTTAAACACGAATAACGTTGCCTGCACTGAGCGGCCTGTCTTATCTAATTGGCTCACAAGAAGCGAGGAGCATGCTCAAGCGGAGAGGGATTCGATGGGGCCGAGCCAGTGCACTGAAACTTGATAACCCAATGAAAAGGGTGGTGTCGGCGTCTGCGATTGGTCCGTTTTCCCTCACTTAGCTTGCGGTGGCTAGTCGACAATCGCGGCGGCATGCAACGGAAGCTTAAGAATGACGCTAAAACGGATCCCCAGCAAAGGAGAGTTGGCAGAACGAGGTCGTAAACGGGCCGAAAGTGCTCGAAAGCGTTACACGGCCACGCAACAAGCTTTATTACCCGTGCTCTCCGACAGGTGCGAGTAGCCAGTGACTGGGCGATCGGCGGCAGCCATCTTTTTTTCCTTTCAGAACGGGGCAGCCTGCGGCTATTAAGAAGAAAATTAAGTTTTGTTCGGCATATTAATGCATCTTTATCGCGTACACGTCACTTTGACGCGGTGAGTTTTTGCGGTTTGGGATGTCGCGTGAGAGGCAGGTGAAGTGGGCGCAGTCCGAAAACTTTTGACCAATAGCCGAGGGCTAATGACAAAGAGGCGTCGAATCAGAAATAACTCTTTTTCTTTCGTTCGGTCAAATCATGCATAATCCGTGTGTACACGTTATATCAGATGGGTAGCTATCGCGCTTTTCGTGACGTCGCGTGACAGGTGAAATGGAGGTGGTCCAAAAAAGTTTTTGACCAATCGCGGAGGGCTGATTGCAGAATTGGAATAGTAAAGTTTGGAATAGTTTTACGTTATAGCGCCCCTGGTTACATTATGAGTGCAGTTGAAACCACGGGGATCTTGAAACGAAAGTGTAAAATGGAATTCTATCCGCGTTGTCGTAAAATAGCCAGTTTTCTGTATCAATGCACGCAAGATAAGAATCCGAGGACCCCTAAGCACTTACGAGTTTCTAATGCGAAAAGCCTTAATGTTCAATCCGCCTTTCTCATGGCGCGACGGCCCATGCACCCTGCCCTACGGATTAGTCGCGAAACGTTTTGCAAGGGTCGCGCGCGTTGCCGCGCGCCAGAAAGTGCCCCGAAAAAAAAAACCGTTCGGATGCGCGCTGCTGCAAACACTCGTGCCGTGCACCGCGTTGAAACTCCACTAGTAGTAGACGTCGGTGCGGTGCCGAAAACGTGCGCAGCGTAAGACTGCAACTCCACTTTAAAAGAGAAAGCGGCCAGGAGTTCGTCCGAGTGGTCCGGACTACATCGTGAGCCATGTAGTTGCCCCATTTCATCGATGGCTAGCAAATTTGACGAAAAACCCATGCGTTACGCTTGGACGGCACTTAAAGACATCACGTTGCTGACGAAGTCTTCTTGCAGCGTGGATCCTCACTTGCTGGTGGTGGTATAGCCCACGTGCCTGACTTCACGTACTCGTCTAAGGAGCGGTAACACTGGGTCGATACGAGACGACAGGACGCTCTATTCAGCACAATGCATCACTGAAACCATCATACCAGGCCGACAACGACACAGCCATATATAACGTAACCGACGAGCGCGAGTTATCGTACTGCGACGGGCTTTCTTGCCAACGGCACCGAGAAAATCAGCGTGCCGACCATCGTTCAACCAAACTCCGCGCGAACGGCTGTCGAACCTACAACACGATAGCGAGAACGTCTTCGCTTGTATATATAACGAATCGTGCTTAAAATGAGTCAAACATGCCTACCCGTTTTGAAATGCACAAGCTTCAACCCTCTCAAACCGCGCACGTGAAGTTTGAGCCAATGTTGGTACGGTTCAGCGAAGGTTAAGCCTGGCGGCGACGAGTTCGTGCGCCCGCCACTGGCGGTCCTGAACTGAAATGTAAGCATTTAGAACAAAGGAAGCTGCTTTTATAGTTCAGTTCTGGCCTTAGCGATCTGAAATCAGCTACACTTCGCACGGCGCGCACACAATATGCGGCAAGCGGCGACATAGTGCTGTGCCAACATCTGTGCGTCATCGTACCCGTAAGCTGCCTGTCGCATTCGTCACATAGATGGGTGGGTCCGTTCGTGTTATTATGTTGACACATTTCTCAATTCCAGAGATTCACTGTGTATTTCAGCTTCAACGGGAAACAAGAGACGGTGTATTCGATATACAGCAGCATATATAAACAACCGTCTAGCTCAGTTATATCAACGGTGTCAGTGATGGTATCCGCGTTTTCGAGAGAGAACACGGTCTATAAATGAGCGCTTATGCGAGCACAGTTTTCTCTAATAATGCTTTATGGCACGCGCAAACGGTAGGTATGATGGAGTTAAAAAAAAGCAAGTCAGCAATAAATTAACGGCCTGTAATATCTGGATCACAACTGCCGTTGAGTAGGTCGGCCGCTCATATTGACTCGTCTCAGGGTGGAAGAACACGGCACATATGCGCAGATACGTATGCTTAGCTACGGTTTGAGATTTCATATCAGCGATGCATGTTTTACATAATAATTGACACTAACAACAATTTGTGGCTGTAGATGTCGATGTAAACAAGTGCACCGCTTTGAAAAATCCGACGCGGAAGACTGCGCTCAAAACCTTCTTGAATATGCGAAATGTCCATATAGTATGTAAGAAGACTACAAAATTTGAGGTCCAAGTGCAGAAATCACCGAGAACAAACTCAAAGGCAGCCGTGTTGGCAGACGAAACTCTGCGAGTCTTTATCGGCCGCACTGTTTGCACAAGACCGCACTCAGGCCTGCTCACCCAGTAGTCGGCGAGTGCTACATGGCTTCCAGGAACGGCATGCAGTCCCGTAAAAGCCAATAATAATGATTCGCGATCCACGTGGGCGCAGGTACACGAATCAACTGGCGAATGCCCCGGCACCCTTCCAAAACGTTTCCAGCGGCGTGTCGCAGAGGGCAGCACAGGAAAATGAAAAAGGCGGATCGAACGGCGCTGAGCGGCCCCTCGAGTTTTACTCTGCGAGTAATGTACCATAGCGGTACGTGCTGTCCGAGCCAGCAAACAGCAGCCTGCGGTGCCAACGCCGCATGCCACCGGCACGGCGAAGCCCTCGCCCCTCACGAAACACCTGGCACTGGTCCAGCGTCGCAACAGGTGTTTCTTTTCGCCCACCCTGCCAAGCCACGGTGATTTTGACGTCACCACTTTCGTCATGTTGGGCGTGACAGTGGAAATTTCGGTCCAAGCAGTGCGGCGTCATAAAGCAGAGTGCGCAGGCCTGCTACCGCGGCAGCAGGCGTTCCGCCCGCTTTGCTTCGTCAAGGCGCAGCTCGCGACGCGGCGTCGCAGACAATGGCAGTGTGGCTTTTGGTGCGGTTTCGCTGCTACGGACTACGGACGCCGGCATTATCGCTCAATGGGCCATGACGCTTTCGCGTCAAAAAATGTTAACGATGCGAGATCGGAGGACAACGTGGCGTTGCCGTTGGGGCACAACTTGAGCCCTGTCGGTTCTGGGCATAGTCGGCAGGCTTGCTTTCATACGATTAGCTTGACACGTGGAGTTAATAAAAACAGGACCTGTATTTACAAGAGGTTCTTATGCTAGGATTGTTCGTAACGCTGGCATATTGGCGTTATTGTCCATATGGTCGTCCATTGGACAAGTGGATGCTGGACATACTACCGAGATACATGGTGCGCTCTTGCTTTGGAGAAACAATGCAGCACCCTTATTTATATTCTATATCGAGATGGTCAAAGCCAACTTAAGGTTCAGTGCATCCGGCTGCTATTATACTACGCAGGTGCCTTCATAGGGAGTTTCAGAGCGCATTTCAATACAGCCAGCAGTGCATCCTGAGGCAGCTTAACCAACTCAGTTTGCTAGGCGTATTTTCAAAGGAACGTTAGCCATCATACACGACCAGGTACACCTCTAAGCAAGCAAAAACAGCTGTAACAAATTTATGCAGTAACCCTTTGTCACTTGGAAACATTTCTATCTTGAAAAAATAAATAAATTACGCACAATGTGCAGTAGAGAAATAGAGAGATACCTGATGTAACGATGTTAGTCTGGCTGATCACTTTGCATGCTACTCCAGGTGTTGGGTGATAATTATGATATAGGCAGTGATCATAGGTGTATAGAATCCGCAATTACCATATAGACTCATGTAAGGGCCTCATTTGTTTCTCTCAATTTTGAGGAGGTACGGCGCTTACACGGGACCGAACGTTCTGTCAAAATTGCGCAAACACCGGATTGCACCAGAGGTCAACGCACAGCTCTCGCCGTCTAGTAGCGACACGTGGGAGTACGCAGCGCGCCAAAATTCGCTGATTCACCGAGCGCAATCGCTTCTCTGTTGGGCATTTCTTTTTAATTTTGGGCTACCAAGTTAGGGGTGCAGTCCTTACACGAGTCTATACGGTAAGCAGAACCCGCAAGCTGTTAAGGCTACAATTCGAAATTGCACTCTTGTCAAGCAAGTTGTGTGGTGTCATTGACTGTTGAGGTAAAGGAACACTTAATTTGCCTTTCATTTATAATTAATATCCGATTACAACATTACATAATATCTTGACCGGAGAAATTGTTCTCTGGCTAAACTGCTGTCAAGTTATTTCTTATGCATCCTGCTGCTGCTACTTTAACCCGAGCTTGGCGGAATTAAGCAACGATCGCATCTCTGTGCTCGTTTCGTCATAACTGCCGGGAAAAAATTTTTTCTCGACCTTTAACGTGTTTTACCAGAAATAAAAAAAAAATCTAAACAAAAGCAGGAACAACGTTTAAGTTACACTTACTGCCCAAAATATGTTACTAAGACCTTGTATTTCAACAAACTAGTATATGAAATACCTAATAACGCGAATCGGGATCAATTTGAAATATGTGGAGCTTCGTTTCGAGCTGGTTTGCTGGAATGGATTCGCCGAGTTTCACGGAACAGTGTCGCTGGATTGTCGCCAGTTAGTTCTATCCAACCACACTTACGGTTTCACGTCCAGGAACGTAGAGCTGGGCGGTTCAAAACAGAACAACCTTCTGAAAATCAGCTGATTCTAAAGGTGACACCACTATTTTCGCAAAATTTCCACACGCAGGGACCGCCACAACGTCTCAAAATGCGCGCAGCTCCGTAGAATGCATAGCGCCTCGGATCACTCCGTATACCTACGTACGTATAATAGAGCGAAAGGATGGGGCCAAGCTACCGCGCCAGTGGCGGATGCCATGGCGACCGCCGAGGCCGTCAAAATGACATCGCGCATTTCCTAACGGGGCTTTTTTGCGTCAGCTGTTCACGTATTAGTTTTCATGCAAATCTGTTTGAGGAGAATCCGATCACGCAAGCCACTTCGCACTTTTCCCGCACAGATAAAATGATCTGTCGAAGATTCGTATACGAAAGCGGTCGAAACGAGTGCGAGGGCATACTCGAGGTGGATGCAAAGCACATCACCGATGCCAGCGACTATGCCTGCCAGTAAGCAGACTGAGAAGCAGCTAGTGAAAGCGGTTTCATGACACAAGTCGACCGCCCCGCAATAAGACGCTATTTTCTTTCATCTAGGTTACTTCGGTCGTACGTCGAATGCATCAGAGCAGTTATGAAGTTGACACATTGCCCCCAGAAAGAGTACTTCCTCGAGAAAGAGGAAGATCGCATCAGGGAAAATATCGAGCAGTTTAATGTTTCTTGCAGTGATGTCATAGGTAAGAGCGTGCCTTTGCATAGGACATCTTGGCCGGGTGAACCACATGCGCCTGCGCGCGGTGAGTTCGCCTTAGTCGCGAATCAAGTGCGAATAACAATACAAAGGCGGATGTTGACAGGTATACGCATTGGGCACATCATCGGTATGCACATTATGCGTTATGGCTGCCCCAGGATGTCTTTCTTTTTGGATGTGCTACACACTGACGTGCGGGGCTTAGACAGAGCAATCATTCCAGTTCTATACTTGTTCTGAAGGCGTGCAGCAGTCGGCACAACCCGCTGTTTCTTCCTGCTATTGATCTCGTGATTAAAATATCCGCGCGGCCTGCAGGGTGCTGTTGAAAGAGAACGCGACCCTATGTGCACCGGACACGGTATGTCTGGTGCATGAGCAGCCTTAGTCAAAAGAAAGGAAGCTGCGGCTCGAATGATCGTATTGAGCTCGGGAACGTCTGTTGCATCCACTTTGCTCGGAGCAGCTGAAAGCACGGCGATCTCTCGTCCTTACTTTCCAAAGGTTTTTGCGCCAGGAGGTTCCACAAACACGACACGGCGCAGTCGGGACTCAGCCGCACTCGTGTTGCTAGTGGCTTCGGTTCTTTTGACGAAGGCTTTCAATAAATGTCCATCTCCCTTTTGAATATAAACCATGCCTTTAGCGAAGGGTATACAGTAAGGAGGCGCTTACACCACATGCATGCAATGGCTCACTATGGCTTCGGATGACTAAAGCTGCGGTACATTACGGAAATACCTCAAAACAAATTTTGTTGGCTCGTCCTTGTACTTAGGAGTGCTCAGCAGAGCAGTCCTTCTAGATCGTTTCGAGTTACAGGACTCCTCTCTTTCCAGATCAC
Source organism: Dermacentor variabilis (assembly GCF_050947875.1). Classification (NCBI taxonomy): domain Eukaryota; kingdom Metazoa; phylum Arthropoda; class Arachnida; order Ixodida; family Ixodidae; genus Dermacentor; species Dermacentor variabilis. The sequence goes on from NC_134568.1 coordinate 250,363,115, forward strand.
ATCGTGTACGCGCCACAAATGGGTGATCAGTCGGCTTGCCACAAGCGCTCGGCGCTCCGCAAATTCTTTCTGTGTGGCTTAGCGTTCCACTATGTCACAGAAAAGAATGACAGCAGGATCAGCGAAGACCGAAGACTACTGTGCCAGTAAGGACTTCCTTTTTGACTGGTGAAGGCAGGCACATAGCTCTGGGCACGCACGCACCACAGATATGTGTCTGTCAATGCAATTGCTCATTGCTCCGCAGGCCTTAAATGCGGTGACTAGTAGCGTCCACTCTATCACCTGTTTATTAGAGACAAAAATAGTTGAATGGAATGCTGCTTATATCGATGCCTTTTTAAAGCCATGTGCTGAAGCGTCAAATTGTCTTGCAAAGCCCTTAGTGCACGTATCGCATGATGATGGCTGATGATGGACAACGATGAAAGCGACAAAACTTATGCGTGTGGACTCAAACATGGTGACAGCACAACTGGTTGGCAGAAACCGAGCGATGGCGGCAACATGGTTTAGTGAAAAGCTTGCTCACTGAGGCACCGGGGAACAAAGCTAATCGAAGCCATAGGCGGTGAAGATAAAAACCTTTGAATGCCACGACAGTGTTCTTCGTGATTTGCTCTTTTCTATTGTTTAACCTTTTCTAACCACGCTGACTCCTTTTGAGAGCTTGTGAGGACTTTGAATATAATAATAATAATAATAATAATAATAATAATAATAATAATAATAATAATAATAATAATAATAATAATAATAATAATAATAATAATAATAATAATAATAATAATAATAATAATAATAATAATAATAATAATAATAATAATAATAATAATAATAATAATAATACAGTTAGTATTATTTAAATTATTTAAATCTGGGGTTATTTAACGTGCACCCAATGCACAGTAGACGGGCGTTTTTAAATTTCGCCCCCATTTAAAACCAAAGCCACCACAGCACCACGGTGGGTGATGATAATAATTCAAGGTTTCCTTGATCAAGGGGAAGAAGTGACGCTAAATATAGTGCACAGCAAGCAATTGACACCCACGTTTTCAGGACTGCTCTAGAAGCCACGTATTGACGTGTTTCGTTTCACCAATAAAAAATTAGCAGGACATCACAAATTATACAATTAGCAGATAACAAAAATACTGTAGGATTCATCAGGTGGTTATCAAAAGACAAAGTTGGCTGTGTACGCACAAATTTCCCTTTATTTATTAAAACCTGGCGCACGTTAATTGGGACACCCAGTATACACACGTTCCACATCCTTCAAACGAGATTTAGTGAGCGCACATAGGGCAAACAGTGAGCGCACATAGGACTGTTGCCACAACGGGATGCGAAGCTAAACCTGGTTCAGTACCGTCTTCAAGCACAACTGCAGCTACTCGGCTTCCGTCCGTTTAACTGGCTTTGGAGGCATCTAGGTTTCAATGACGTGTAAAGAATGTCTACGACTGAAAGCATTTTTTTTTTGTATAACTGCAAAACCGGTCGAACGCAAGGTGAAAGCCCAGTCGATTACCCTTTCTGCTTGATGCATTTTAGAATCGAACATTGATACATGTTCATGCTCACTGGGTTGCATAGTGCTCGCAATTGCAGCGAAATTCCGCTGCAATTAGACAGACGACTCACTTAGCACTTGCAGCGACTCCTGGATTATCTCTGAACAGTGGAGCAGGACATGTGAGGAGATTTTAGGAACCAGCGAATCGTAGCGCGGACAGGGAACAAGGACGCCAGAAGTCACAAAAGAACACAAACACGTAGACCTACCTGCGCGCATTCTTTTGCGCCTTCTGTGTTATTGTGCTATTGTGACATCGTGCTACTCTGTTACTTCTTCTTAGGGCCGTGCACGAATATCAGAAATGCACATCCATGGCACTTTCTTCAACGGATTGCTTCATGGACGAGGCACTACGTAAACATGTCTCCTACTTCTCAAGCGGAGCTCTAGAAGACCAAGGAGTGGCTTGCAGTTCGGACGGCATGCCCAAGGCTCAGCGTTCACAAATTTCAAGTGAGTGTTATAGCTACGTTCGCTCTAATTGCCGTGATAATGGTAAGATATTTTATAGAAAGAAGTGTGCACGAAGCGTACATGCAGCGAAAACGGCATGGCAAATTACCCTGCAAAGCATAATACAAAGAAAATTTGAAGTTGCGACTAATATAATAGGAAAATAACTTCGGTCTCTCTTAACCTAATTTCACTGAGGTAGAAAAAAAGAAAGCTCAGACCACGGGACCTCCGCGGCGCGGGGAAGTTGGTTCCAGATGATAACCGTAAGCACGGAAAAAGGATGACTTCATGAGAGCGAGAGCTCGCGCTTGCCTTTGTCGAGCATGTGGTATTGACAATGAGAAATATCTGTGGGAGGTACAAGTCATACAGTCTCATACTAAATTATAATTAATATAGGCGCGTCACTGGTGCAGCCTTTAATCCAGCGTGGTAATGATAGGCAGTAAGGATTTATCTAAACTTCATTCTTCCGGTCTACTTTCTACTTCTCTTTCCGATCTACTTTTTACAATATTCTTTCTTATTTTAACCTAAAACTGCTCTCTCAAATTTGCTGTATGCCAATCGTTAGCCTCGTTTACGCTCAAATTTTTACCATCGCATTGATTTAGAACATCACAAATGATTGTTTGAAATCTCTATAATAGACATATATAGTTTATGCTCGCCAAGATCTAGTGGTGCATACACCCAGAAGTACAGAGCCTTATTTATGTAGCGAAAGTTGCATCAGAGAATTAATTAGATGTCATTGTAAAACACTCCACTACCCTTAATAACGTTGTGCGACCAGCACGCAACAACCTGATGCAATCAATCAATCAATCAATCAATCAATCAATCAGTCAATCAATCAATCAATCATATTTGTTTATAAAGTGCCCAGGAACAACCTCAATGGTCTTGGTGCTAATAATAATAATAATAATAATAATAATAATAATAATAATAATAATAATAATAATAATAATCCATTAATTGACAGAGGGAGGAACAGAGGTCGCTTATTCGAGAGGGGAATGCAGTGTGGCGTGAACAGGCACTCACTTGATGGCGCGGCAGGCCACTGGACTGCACCACTTTCGAGATATTAATTTTCAATGTATCCGACGAAATGCATTGGCGTTCCAGTTACTTTTCTTAAGAAAACACTGTTTTATTAATTGAAGCACAAAAGTAACTGAAACACCTATGCATTAAAAAAAATTATGGTGTTTTACGTGCCAAAACCACTTTCTGATTATGAGGCACGCCGTAGTGGGGGACTCCGGAAATTTTGGCCACCTGGGGTTCCTTAACGTGCACCTAGATCGAAGTACACAGGTGTTTTCGCATTTCGCCCCCATCGAAATGCGGCCACCGTGGCCGGGATTCGATCCTGCGACCTTGTGCTTAGCAGCCCAACACCATAGCCAATAAGCAACCATGGCGGGCAATGCATTTTGTCGGACACTTAGAAAATTAATATATCGAAACTAGTGCAATCCTGAGAATTCGTTCCAAGGGAATGCGCCTTGTGAACTCACCGGCTGTAATTCGCAGATTGAAATAGTGGCCGTAATTTTAATAATTGCAAAGTTAATAAACGTAATTGTCTTGATTATTTAATTAAGTATTTTGATTTCTCGTAGAAGTAATGGCGACCTGATTGAGTGATTTAGATCAAAGATTAGAATTGCGTTATCTGCCACAGGCAATTTTTTTTAAAATGTGGTGCAGCTAAAAGAAAAAAAAACACCCTGTATACTATAGTGTTATTACACGCGCCACTTGCGCTTTCGAAGAGAAAGTGGCATTAGAAGTGCACGGGTTGAATATCTGAGTTACAATCTTATTTATCAATAAAGCATTTAACTAGTTCGGTTTGATCATCAGCTGAATTTAATTTCTCTATGAAGGAAATTATAAGCATATAGCCTGATTTTGGCGCATGTTACGCACTCGGTTGCTTAATGCTCCGCTAAAATGTGCTGGGGCCAAGAAAAAGAAAGTAAAAGCTGAAGTATAGCGTATCCGGCGGATTGGGTGATCTCTGCTTTGTACAGAGGCGATCACTTGGATGTTCTTAACGGAGCGATTCAAGACACAGAGAATGTTAATTAACAGTGGATCTCAAACTTAGCGAAACCTTGCAGTTTATGGCGTAGTAAGACGCGAACCACTGTGAAGTAAGACCAGAACAGGATCCTATATACCCATTCTGTCCTGGTCTTACATCATTTCGCGTCGCATTACACCGCAGTAGGCATTGACACTAGCCCATCAACAAGCCCAGCAGTGTTACTGTCGTTCGGGGATCTTATTTAGAATAGTTTGCATGCATGCAGTTAACGTAACGCACTGCATAGGGGGTTCAGCATCCAGAAACAGCGCAAATAAGTATAATGGGCGGCCAACTCAGCAAAATTTTAAAGCTAAAGCGAAGTCTGGACGAGTGCTAGCGACATCGATGCCATTATGCGTGGTCGTCCGTGTGAGCACGGCTAACGACAGTCTTTACAGCTTATGTGGTGCTGAATAAATAGTGACACTGCGCTTCCTCCTATAGATTCGGTGACAAAGCGATTACATCAGTGTCTGGTGATAAATGTTATTCAAGGAAAATTGTTCTAAGCTTTCTGCCTGAACTTAATGCGAACTATCAAGCGTATTATCAGGGCCTATAAACACGAATGGACGACTACGCTAGCCAAGATGAGAGCGGAGACTCGCAAAAGCAATCGCGAACATGTTTCGGTTTCTCAGCCTGTGGTGGTGGACTTAAACTTGCAGGCAGCAAGCAACGTATGCTGCACGCACAGCAGAAGTGCGTGGGGCGAGCAGTCCTGTTCGACTTCTTCAAATGCGGTCTCGAGTTCAACAGGCTGGTGAAGCGGGCCAACCGCGGTGAAACCAAATTCAAGAGAGCCTATTCACGGAAGAAGGGCAAGCGAAGCTCCCGCAAGCGCCAGAAGCCCATTGTCGTCCCTCGAACAGCCTTCAGAAAGCCCCTGCTACGCGCGGACGGCCTGGTGCTATGCGAGTAAGTGCATTTGCGTCATTACCTTGTAGATATACGATAAAACACACCATGCTCTGTGCTCCACTGAGATGTAACGCCCAAATGTTCCACCGAGGTGTAAACAGAGTGGACGAGCGAGAGTGCTCCACTTTAAGCAAATGACCCCTCCCCCTCTTTCCAGCTTGTTCCCCTTTCTCTGTATTCATATCATGACAGAAATGAGGGAGTAAATGGTTAAGAACTGCTAAAACAGTACTCTGTCACTGGCTACTTCGGACGTAGGTGCATAAATTGGTGCACCATTTAAGGCTCATTCGCGCCGAAATTCGCATCACAGGGAGGCATGTTTCATTGCTTACGGTAAATAGGAGCTGAACAATTTGTTAGTCGCTCGGGTACTTTCATTCCTTGCTTTGGTTCAGCTACACCTCATACCAAACCAACAATCTCAAACTTTAATGCGAGGGCTACTTTGGAGGGCGTGACTACGTTGTGCGAGCGAATACATATAAGCAAAATTAAGTGTCGTGAAATTAGTTTTGTATGCAAATACCTGCGTTAAATGAAGACAGTGTGCGGGATACAGCGAATGATAGTGCTTGCAAGGTCATGCCGGAAAATTACGGTGGACTTAATGTAGGATTGTAGCCTCACTCGGCAAATGAAGGGAAAAGCAGATTGAGTGAAAGTCAGGAGCACTGCAGGGGCGCTATCACATAAAGCTATTCCAAACTTTTCTATTCCACTTCAGCAATAAGCGCTCCGCGATCGGTCAAAAACTTTTTTTGGACCACCCCCACTTCGCCAGTCTGTCACGCGACGTTACGAAAACCGCGATAGCTCCCAATCTGACATGACGTGTATACACTGATTATGCATGATTCTACCGAACAAAAGAAAAATTATTATTTCTGATTCAACACCTTTCCGCCATTAACCCTCTGCTATTGGTCAAAAGGTTTCAGGCGGCACCCATTTCACCTGTCTGTCACTCGATGTCACAAAACCGCGAAAACTCATTGCGTCAAAGTTACGTCTACGCGTTAAAGATGAATTAATATGCTGAACAAAGCAGCTTTTTTTTTAATAGCCGGAGACTGCCCCATTCCGAAAGGAATAAAAGATGGCTGTCGCCGATCGCTCAGGCACTGGATACTCGCACCTGTCGGAGAGCATGGGTTTATTTGCGTACAACAAAACTTTCTGCGTGGCCGTATAACGTTATCGAGCCCTTTCGACACGTATACGACCTCGCTCTGCCAACTCATCTTTGCTGAGGGTCCGTTTTAACGGCATTTTTAACCTTCCGTTGCATGCCGCCGCCACTTTCGACCAACCACCGCAAGCTAAGTAAGGGAAAGCGGACCAATCGCAGACGCCGGCACTACCCTCTTCATTCGGTTATCGATTTTCAGTGCACTGGCTCGGTCCCATTGAATCCCTGTCCGCTTGAGCACGCTCCTCACTTCTTGTCAGTCAATTAGATAAGACAAGCAGCTCAGTGTAGGCAATGTTATTCGTGTTTAAAGCAAACGAAAGTGACTTCCTGTGAACGAGGAGAGCGTTTGATTTGTCTGTTTAGACAACCCTTCGGGTCACCGCCCGATGCTTGCGTCGGCGGTTAAGCAAATTTGACGTCAGTAAATTGAAATAAAAATATATTGGAATAGTTTTACGTTATAGTGCCCCTGTAAGCATTCATATTGAGTTTCTGTTTGCTTTACTGCGCGCTCCAGACCATATCGTGTCTGGTAGGCGCGACTATTGTGCACAGACTGCCGACGCCTATTCAGCTTAGAGCTTTGTGACGTAAGTATATGGTCAGCTGAAACGTCCGGCAACCTGCGCTTTGTCGCGTTCCCAGTGATGTGCGGCACGGCTGGTGAAGCAGCTGCCCCCACAATACCAACAACGGACGTAGGGCCAGCCACCGCTTGAAAATGTCTATGCGATATTTTCATGAAAGGTTCCATGGGGCGAGCCATGCCTGGTGGACTGCGGAGTCATGCGGCTGCCGTAACCGAACTATGCTGAGGCACCCGCAGTGCACAAGTAGCACATTTTTATAGTCAAAGTTTCTAGGGTTCATTTTTGACAGTTTAGCGCCTTACCTGATGTGAACTGCAACGCGAAAGCACGACGAAAGAAAAGCTTTACCTACACAGCGTGTTCGCGTAACGTTACTTTCCTTGTAGGTTTCATTGTTGAATAGCTATGACACTTCACCCCTACCCCTAACCCTGCGTTTATTTCTTTTTTTTCTTCAATTGTTGGTACTCAAAATGCTAACAGTGGTACTGTGTTGTAGCAAAACATATTTTTTGCTAGTCACTTGAAGATCAATGAAAACAATAGGAGCGCTTTATTTGTCGGGCGTGAATGATTATTTAACTGTCGCACGGTCACGAAAACAATAAATTACGGAAGATCGGTGTGTACGCGATTTAATTCCTCAAATAACTTTATTTTTTGCAGGATCATAGCGAAGTTCAACGCATGCACTCATGAACTGGAGCAGCGGCACGAATGTAATATAAGAGACCACGCAGAACTTACGGGCAATATGAAGTTCGTGAGAAACTCCTTGATCGCAACACTAGGAATGTTGGAATGCACCGCAGTAACCGGTTTGAGCGGTACAACCACCCCTCGTGGAGGTGGGGGTGGTGGGGGCGGTGCAGGTGGTGGGGGTGGTGGGGGTGGTGGTGGTCGGCAAACGGACACTTACACGGGAACCTTCACTACGCCAACTGGTAAGATTCCCATTCCCCTCCTTCTCTTTCTCTCTAAACTTTGATCCATCCAGATGTTAACATTTTCCCTTGATTCATGACAACGCACACTTTCAAGCACCAGCTCCCAGTCTGAACAGAAGTATTGCCTGTTTCAGGCATTCCACCGAATTGTCAGTACATGGAATTTGTGCGCCGCTACTCCTACTGCGCCGTAGCTTTCTATGCCGACTTAGAAGGAAGAGGAATCACCATAACCAACAAGGATGTATGCAAGTAAGTCTTCGTTTGTTCCGTGTGCAATGGAAATGCCACTGATACTTATTATTGGAAGATTACAAAAAGAGATCGAGCACGAACGTGAGTGCGTGCCACAATATTTCCGCCCACCCATGACGCTGATACACGAACGACATTTCTGGGATAGTTCTAGCTCTTCCATATCGCTGTTTCAGTCATATTGGTGATAGGTGTACTGCACCCTTGCTCCTATTGCATCCTGTCGGCTGGGAAAATCTACAATACGTTCGTATGCATTTTTGGAAACGGTAATATTGTATAACTAAAAAAGCCGCGGGCGAAATATAAATCGACAATTTTCGTCGCAGCCGCGAGCCAAAGATGCGCTGCGGTGAACGCAGCCCCGGTTTGCGACAGCAGTCTTAGCGATATGTGTACACGAGAATCAACCTGGAACTCCCAGCTAAGCTCTTACCACGTCACTACCTGGTGGCGTAAATGTACGCTGTAGGCGACCTTCTTTCCAGCTACGAGTTTGAGCTATCAGTATGGGAATCTTACAAGTGTGGCGCACAAAGCCCCTATTAACGACTCTATCGAAAGGACGATGAGCAAAACGTGAACAAGGTGAATGCAGGAGCCAACGTTTCGACAAGTTTCTTCTTCTTGAAGAAGACAAGTCCACTTGTCGAAACGTTGGCTCCTGCATTCACCTTGTTCACGTTTTGCTCATCGTCTTGAATTGCCATCTCCCGCATTCCCCGTCTTTTCTATCGAAAGGAGTGAGACAGCCGTTCAGACGCGCTTGACGTTGCGCGGTAATGTACTGTCATATCAAAGTTCGGCATTTTCTTTTAATTTTAAGATTTCAAATCGATGGCACCCATCTACGGGCACTGAAACTTAAGTGACTTTCAGATAGTCTTCAGTCGAGAACAATGGCTCGCATGTAGTTGCGTGCCATCTCAAACTCGCAACGACGAGAGGACGACTGCTTTGGGAAGGAGCCGTTCTTTCATCATTGCAAGAGCGCTGGATGATTTTTTTAAAAGAAATTCGTTCGCAAGAGGTGGTTCGTAAGAACCCAAAGTGGCTTCAGTTATGGATAGTGTGCATCCTGGCCACTGTACAAGAACGAAAGAAAATTACACAGGATGCCACAATCCCTTTGAAGTCGCCGTTCTCTGACGCCTTTCTTGCCCTCTGCGTTGCACGCAGGAAAAGCGCCCTCACTGTAGAAAAAAGAGATAAGTAAAACAAAACACAACATTGATAAAGATTTGCACATGGTTGCCAGATCTTGCAGTTAGGGCCCCGTTTCAAGAGCGAATTAACGCTAGGATAGGTTTACACGCACATAATTTGCAAAAAAAATAAATAAAGGAAAGGAAACCACTACTCGGCCGCAGCATCAGCAGGTCGTACCTACTCTGCAGGTGCGTGCCTGCTACAGGCGCGTGGCTCGTGTTATCTGATAACAATCACACTACCCCGTAGGACCATACGTGTAAAGCGACCACTGAAACTATCCCAACAGCTCAGACAGCCGCGTGCCGCCTTCCGAAACAGTACCGGCGCGCGCAGCTGCTCTTCATAGCAGATCTCGAACGGGTTTCACCCCGGTCGCGGGAAAGGTGCTCGCACGGCAGCGATGCTCCAGCCTCAATTAATACTAAGTGCCCCAATCACTCTATTCATAATGATGTACATACATCTTAATCAGTGGTTTTACCGCGTGCTCGGCTCTTAAGTTATCATGACCTTTACGGAGCTAGCAGCATTCATGTTTCAAAACAATAGCGGCTAGAGAGGACATAGTTCTATTGTCGACGACCCAATTTTTATTTGCTGAGGTGTAAATTTAACCCCGGGTTACACGTGTTCTAGCAAACGAGCCCAGGTGTACATTATTTAAGCACGATGGTGGTACGAGGTCGTCTAGGGGGCATCATCTGCGACAATTGCCGTAAGTGTTCGCTCTGACATCACGCGGGTTGCGACGCTCCCCGTTTACGCTGACCCTAGAGGGACGTTTGATTTGAATATTATAACAGTGCTAACACATGCAACCACAAAACACCAAGGACGAGACAGAAGCGTTTCTTTTGTGGTTGCATGCGTTAGCGCTGTTATAATTTTCAAATTAAGTATGCACCAACTCGCCCAGATAGAAGTTTTAATGATTAGAGGGACACTAAAGAGAAAAAAATTATTTCACCTGTTTCAGTAAACTGACCTTATTAAACACCAAATACACTATACTCTTACCACTAGAAGAGGCTTAGCGCACCAGAAAAGGCGCCAAAATGGAAGACGGGTGGCGACGCCACCGTCAAGTTTCCGCACCAGCTCGCCGTTACTTCGTGGATCGTGACGGCGTCTACTATAGGGCTTATGTTCTACAGAAGCCAGCCATTGAACGTGGCGAATTTTGGGAACATTTACTGAGCCAACATCCGGTCTAAATAAGAAAAGATACCTCGAAATTCGTGACGTCACACTGACGCTGTGGTTTCCGCGCAAAATTTAAAAAAACATTACCCTCTGTTATCAGCAGACCTATTACCAACCTATTATACTGAAGTTGATAAATAGTTTTCAAATAAGACGTCGTCAGTCTAAAGTGATTTAGTGTTTCTTTTTAGCGTCTCTTTAAATAAGGTGCGGTAAAAGAAAGTGTTATCACGGCGCACAGAAATTTGCAGCTCTACATCGAGCACCACAACAAGACAAAGGAGAGAAAAGGGTTTTAGAAGCGCACAGTACAATAAAACGATTGCTCTTTCGAGGCGATAAGCATTAAAACACGCCGAACCAAAGTTTCTTCTTTCTTTCTTTCTTTTTCCCGGCGGAAGCTACAATATGGTACCCTGGAGACCCGTAGTTCAAGGCCTAGTTTTGTAACTAGAATAATCCAAGAACTCTGGGCCCGTATTCGCAACAGATGTTACGCTAGAATTCTCCGTAGGAAAATATTTCAAGCAATCCAGGCGCTGGACATCAAATTAACGATGGCAACAGGCCAGCGTCAAAGAGTACTTGCGTACGAAAAACTTTGCGGATTTATATGACTGTGGTCCTATAGCGTCTCAGGAAAGTGTCGCACCGGTGGCAACAGACGATTTTAATAGTGTTATGGCCAATGGCATACGATGCTACCCAGGGTAGCAGCAAGGAGGAGGAGCTCACTGCATGCTTAATTTTCTTATCGCTGTAGAGCTCCTGGATTGTTTCTAGGGGGCAAGAGAAGAGGGGGCGGAAGGCGGGCCCCCTGGGTCCCACATCTGGATTTGCCATTTATTACGTTCGTCGTCGACGCACGCAAAACTGCTCCGACCGCGCCGCACGCATGTCCCGAAGAAGGGCTTTTAGTAGAGGCATCGCTTAACCATGGCTAACGCTAAATGCTTTGGCTCAATAAAAAGCAGTTGGCGCGTAATGCAAAAGATAGCGTGCGTATACGTAAGCCGATATGCTTCCCAATGCCTACTTTAGATCTGCTACTTAAACTAATAAAGCGAACAAGGCCTGTGAGCCACATATGGTCAGACCGAAGTGCAAATCAGCCGTTTCAATTCGGGGTATGCATGCAGCACGACGCAGAGCTACCGTTCTATGTCACATCTTCTAGACCTATCTGCTCAACTTGGCTTCGAACTGCCACGTCACGCGGAGGCACGTAATTTTTTTCAGATTCCATTTTTACCAGATTGTGACGCTTAGGCTTGCCAAAGACGATGGCCAATTACAACGATGTAAGAGATACCAGTAAACGTGAGCTTTGGCCACCACGTGTCTATATTGTTTTCCTTCCATTTTGTCGGGTGCTAAGCATCCGGTCGCAACGGGCTCCCGCTATCAGTGTTCTTTATTAGTTTCTAACAATTCAGAACAAATTGCCATACCGAACCAGATTTTGTTAAACACGTCTGCACTCTCTTATACAAAGTAAGCGACCACGGCAAAATAGCAGCCTCCGATGGTTTGAACAATGGCAAAGCGCAGTCTTCAGTCAACCCCTTTGAGTGTCTCAGCCTTATATGCACGGCGGCAGAAACAAGTGCTATGTTGCCACTGCGGTACATGAGCGGCACTAACTGAACTCGCCGCCTAACGTCGCTTCAGAGGTGCTGTGACCTTCCTTGACTTGAAAAAAGTCGTAGTTGGCCCGAAAGGCGAAGCATTGATAGCGATAGCAAAATATATAAGAAAGAAAGAAAGAAGGTAAGAAAGAAAGATCACTACACAAGTAAGTAGGCAAACATGATCGGATCGCCTTCGATTATCGGGAACTCTAGCTGTCACAACGCTAGCGTGATGAAGCGCGCAAACAGACGGGAGCGAACATTTCTGTTGCATCTCGCAGTCTCCGAAACTTGAGATTACACGAACCAAAGGCACTAGGCGCGCGGAAAGACAGCTCAGATGCAGCCACCAGCCATCTCGCCTATCTCAGCCGCGCTGCTGAGCACGAGGTCGCGGAATCGAATCCCGGCCACGGCGGCCGCATTTCGATGGGGGCGAAATGCGAAAACACCCGTGTGCTTAGATTTACGTGCACGTTAAAGAACCCCAGGTGGTCAAAATTACCGGAGTCCTTCACTGCGGCGTGCCTCATAATCAGAAAGTGGTTTTGGCACGTAAAACCCCAAATATTATTATTATTATTATCTCAGCCGCGCGCCATGCGCCGCCACGGATCGCATTATCGGCGCGGCATATGATAAAAGTGGAAAATGAAATTAAGCGTCTTAAAATACGGGCCAGCGTTATCGCAGTGACTCGGCCAAGGGCGCTTTACGCGCATCGGCACACGTCTCCCGGATGGGCGGCGTACGGCGTTTCTGCATCGACATGCCGGACTTCAGGTTCATCCAGTTAGACAGTCAATTCCCTGTGAACTATGTGACTGACCCCTTGACGCGACACCATCACGCGCAGTGATAACTGCCAGACGAAATATGCCGCAAATTCATATTGCCACCCCCAGGGCTTTAACTTGCGGGAAGCAGTCCTTGCTCCCTACGGCTTCCCCACAACGCAGCGGCCGCTCACCCAGCACTTCTAGGGATGGCTCGTGCATTCTGCGGCTTCCTCGTTGGAGAGGAAGATTGAGGAGGGGGGGTGTATTTACGTGATTTTTTTTTATTTGCGGTGTATTTGCATTGTGGGATGGGGAGCTGGACGAAGTTGACGTTGCGGCACGCGAGAGAAGATCCGCACAACTCGGCAGCCGCGCTAGCAGCGCGCAGACTAGCAGTCGGTTCCACTCGAACAGCCGTTTATACATACATGGGACACAGTTCACCTCACGCCTTCCCGCTTACCCCTAATCAACAGCAGACGCCTCCGCGTCAAACGCGGCCGCCTGATGGGGAGCCACTTTAACCAAGTTGCAGCCTCGATACTTGGGATACTAAGAAATATCAACTGGGATGAAGTGACTGCAAGAAGATATAGCGTGTCGCGGTATGATTAAGAGTTGTAGATGGCAACGAGAGTGTCACTTCGTGTGTCCGCGGTGGCAATACGGCGTGTCTTTACATTGCTTTCACGCTAATCGCATTAACGTCGACATTCATCGTGAGATGGGTTCTGTTGGATTTTTTTTGTCGCTTTATTGTCACCTAAATATGTGTGCGTGTATTTTTCTGGAAATAAGCCATTGCTGTGAATTGAAACTTGCAGTAAAAAACTTGATTCTCACAGGGCTAGATCAGGCGCTGCGCGCAATAGTCTCAACATCGCTGCTTGTCCGCAGGCACTAGCCGTCTTCATAATAAACAGAAAACTGTATGGTTGTCTGTTTTTGCGAAGATTGAGAACGGAAGTGTATTTCGAACAGTGCGTTTATGGAGCGCGGGATCTCTTCACCCCTAAATACTTCGTTTAGCGCAAAACAACGGACTCAAGAAAAGGCGACAGGACAAGGCGCTACTCTCAACTCAACGCTACTCAACGAGTTGAGAGTAGCGCCTTGTCCTGTCGCCTTTTCTTGTGTCCGTTGTTTTGCGCTAAACGAAGTATTTATGGATCCGCACCAACTAGCCCGCCAACACATTGTGCTGAACTATCTTCACCCCATCGTACGACGGAGGTGCTGCTACTTATTTCATAGGATTATGGGTTGAACGAGAATCTTCTACGATTTCATAACAATGCCAATATTTTCCTTCCAGTTACGTGAATGAGTTCTTGGAGTGTGAACGAATAGCCTTGGCTGATACTGGATGTCAGTCAGCGTCAAATGCGTTGCTTGCGGATGTCCATTACTTCACGGATGTCCTGTTGAAGAAGTATAAACACACATGCCAGCTGACTACCCGGTTTTCACGTAAGCTGTCCCGTATATATCGCTGCATCCTGTAGCTGCAATCGAGTTTTCACCTGCATCACTTCTATCACTTGCACTACTGCGCTATATATCAACTTCTTAGTCACAATATATGAAGCTTAAACGAGCCCTGCAATATTTTGCCCCTTGTGGAACGTCCTTTCAGTTGAAAAAAAAGCATGGCTTCAGAAATATCTGCAAGACGTATACGTGACGTACAATAGTCGTAGTCGCCTTCGATCTCTCCGTTGTGCTCCCAGTACTTGCTGTGCGTGCACACGGGAGGCGCTGCAGACCGCAGCACCTGGTGTTCCGCCCAGTGCGCGTCCCTGTGACGCGGCGTTTCATTGATAACGGGAACTGACACTACTTCGGGTTTCAGGGGTGACTACTGGTTAAACAAGGGAGTTCTCGGTCTGCTTAAGTCGAAATGTTACATATTGTGCGGGGAGTTACTTCAGGCAGTAACGCAAAACGAGTGTGAGGAAACAGTTGGTCAGCTACAATTTTCTGAGCTGACAACAGCGCCGTATCACACCGTGTAGCAAGTGGTGGAAGTAAATTGTAGCTGGGCACGTTGCGCTTTTGAAACGCCTCCTTTCACAGCTGATCGAGGCACAAATGTGCTGCTTCAGATCTATACGCCTCAGATGAAAGCATAACTGCACATTTACGTGACTGCGCAGCGACGCGCTCGAATGCAGGATCACTTGGATCATGTTCACTCGAACATGGATCACTTAGCTCCATGTTCTCGCTAAGGGCCACGGACTCAGTGTGGCTCTATGCATCAACAGGCACCGACGTAGGTGCGCGTCCGTTATTATTTGAAATAACCCATTTTCGTGCGAACCCCCGAGTGGCTGGCGCTGTGAACACACACTGCCGCAGATGCACGCAGCCCGGCGTTTCCCGGCGCTTCGATGCTGCACTTCACCTTTGCAACCAATGAATACACAAGTGGATCGTAATTTTGTAGTCATTTTTAGCACAGCGGCTGTTGAAGCGCATTTCATTCAACTGCATAAGAACTGCGACAAGACGATCGCTGCGCGCGTCGACGAACGACAAACCAACACTTCGGCCTGCGTTCAGATGATTCCAGGTGCTTGCATAGAGACACGAATGCACACTAGAGCACGCAAATTGAAGCGAGGTGGTCAACGAAGTTTTGGTGGTCACGCAGTCTTGCAATGCGGAAAGGGCACCGTTAGTCGAAGAGGCGATAATTTCTGAAGATTGGAAAGTACTTATTGCACTTTTAGAAGCCGCGCTCTTTTCTACCTTTTTATAGGGGTGCTCAAACAGGGAAAATTACGAATCAACTCGTATACAAACATCCGAGAAAAACGACCACAATACAGTGAATGGAATATAGAATGTAATATCGAACATGCTCTCCTTTTTAAATCAACAGAATACATTAAGTTAGCTCAAATTCAATATGATATATATATATATATATATATATATATATATATGTATATGTATATATATATATATATACGCCTTCACGTTGTGCCGAGATCCTCGCCCCTAAATAGAACATTAGCTGACTGAATACCAAATCTGGTCATGCACATCTCGCTATATATAATATATATATATATATATATATATATATATATATATATATATATATATATATATATATATATATATATATATATATATATATATATATAAGTTCGCGCGGATTCCCTATGATAAAATAAAACAGGCTCAGGTAGCTTTCAAAGTTAAACTACCAGTAATTTTATTAAAACGCGATGCTAGCTACGCAAAACCTACTTGCACAGGTGGTAACGCATGACCAGCAAAAGCTTCTTGACAAACTTTTTTGCTTAGCACGATTATGGTATGTTTATATTTGAAAGATGAAGACAGTCGTACTTGAAGACAACTTCACTTTGATTCTGCTAGGGTGATTCTGTTGCGAGATATTCATGACCACGTTTGGTATTCAGTCAGCTAATGTTCTATTTAGGGGCGAGGATCTCGGCACAACGTTGAGCGATCATGAACGTGAGGGAAAGGGAAAAGTCACTCGTCGCTTGCTTTCGCCTGCCGATAGCAAGAGTGCAGCTTCTATTCGTGTAGTTCAGCTTGAAAGCGAAATTCCATACCCAGTAAACTACGCAAGAAGGGGGGCTTGATGCCGCGCCAACATCCATGCTCCTGAATGACAAAGTTACTGTTAGTTTAACTTTGGATATCCTGTATACCGACAAATGCATATAATTCCGTTTTCAGTCACACGTGCAAACAACTGACGCGCTCGTAAATGACAGACAACTGCTTTGAATTTAACTAGCACCATGACAGTGACAGTAACGAAACAATGAAACATGTTACCAGGTGCAGCTGGCGATTGCTGAAATATGTGTTATATTGGAGCACCTGCCATCCATTGTTTTAAAGGGTTGCAAAAACATGGCGAGACTGGCCAAATAATAAGTTGGAAAGAATTTGTATAAGTATACACTGCCGAAAGTGAGCCATGTTTATTATATCTCAGAATTATTGAGCAGGAGTTAACTTTTCTGCGTGTTGACTCAGGACCTGGTGCCACTGTGAAACAACAGAAGATGTATCCTGTAGGAGGATCATTCGGAACAGTCCTCACGTCCATTGTTCTGTCTCCATCGTGACTGCAATAAGTGTTTTTACCTCTTATACTGGATGTCCCAGTTAACTTGGACCAAGATTTCATATGAACCCAAGAGCTGGTAGAGAAATCATACCTGCTGCATAGTAGCCGTAATCGTGTGTACATACAGCCAGTATTTTTTTCATCACGAAGTATTTAATTAATTGCGTTTAATTAGTGAACTTTTTAAATATTGCTTGAATCGCAAAAATCTATATTATAAAATTGTAGGGCACCTCAGATAACCTCCGAATCAAGCATTTGTTTCGTGCTCAAGCCGGGATACCGTGACGGCGCCCTTGGGACTAATTTGGGCACTCATCTTGTTCTGTAGATAGATGCGCCCGGAATGTATGTTACTTTTGTTCCCTTTTGTAATAGAAGCAAACCTTGCGCAGGCTATGTCCATCTAATGTGTTTTGGCGGATCTGTACGGCCAGCATATGCTGTTGTCGATTACGTAAATTATTTTTTCTTTGCGCGTCACCAAACGTAAACGCATTACGTACGTAAAGAAATAGCATCGTCCTCACTGCGCATGCTTCGAACGTTATTGGGTTTCTGTGGTTTGCGTGCGCTATGATAACGTACATTATTTTGCGAGTTTAACGTTCGTAATGCTTACGGACGCTAATAAATAGCGTTGTCAAACATGGCTGCACCCATGGCTTCCGCTTCAGCGTCAACTGTGGTGATGGATACGCTCTCACTGGCGTTGATCGCCAGTACCTTTTGTAATGAGCTTTCGCTTTCTCTAAACTCACCTGAAAAGTTAGTTATGAGCGCATAGCGCATACATTTTTTTGAGGTCATTCGGCGATTCTGGCACCCGTAGGCCTAACGAGACGCGGCCACATAGCAACAGCAGGATGGTTGCTAATGGATCGTCTTGGCTTGGATACGTTTGGCACGAGGCACCAGACGGCGCCCTGTTTTATAACGTCCTACTTATGTCTCCGTTTCTGTACGCTAAACTAAAAGACTTGGAAAGGACGAGCACCGTATCGTCTCGCAAAGGTGCTTACGTTTAACGTACGTAAGGCGACAGACGCTATTGTAAAACTGTCTAATAACGGGAGATCTCAACGGTACCACGTCAGTGGCCTGCTCTTCAAGAAGACAGTCATGCCCTTCACGAATTATCTGAAGGCTAAAATGATCCTGGCTCTGGGGGCGGCGCATGGCGACAAGAGGAAGGCAGCCAAGCTATATTTCGAATGTGGCATTGGGGAGGACGCCCTAGTCCGTCAACAATACTTAGAACGTACGAAGTCCTTTGCGAGAGAAGTAGCGTCACAAGAAAGCGACACAGGACTGCGACGGTGTAGTTCAAGAAGCGGAAACGGATGTTTTGGCTTTCTTTGCTGCTAACCCTCTCGGTAGTGTGCGCGTCGCCAGTGCGGAGGCCGGAAGCTCAAGGTCATCAGTGTGGAGGATTTAAAAAAAAATGTTATATGCACCCGTACCATGTACATCTTCATCAAAAACTTGAAGACAGATTTTGAAAAAAGACTTGACTTTGCCAATTGGATTTTCACAATGTGTGAAGAAGAACCAGCCTTTCTGACTCTCAGCACAATGCGTTGGCGGGCTAGTTGGTGCGAATCCATAATTACTTTGTTTAGCGCAAAACAACGGACACAAGAAAGACGACAGGACAAGGCGCTCTTACTCTCACTCACATGCTTTGGACGGATGAGGCTAATTTCTGCAGAAACGCGCAAGTTAATCTTCACAACGCGCACTACTGGAATGATTGGAATACCCACAGGCTGGCACAAACACGACACCAATGCCATTGGTAATTTAATGTGTGGTGCGATATTTTTGATGGCAGCATCATCGGACCCATCTTTTTTGACAATACACTAACGACGCAACGCTACGTCAACGACATCTTCGAGGACCCCGTCAACGACATTTCTGCAACATTCCATTTGCGCCCCTTCGGAACATCTGGTTTCAACACGATGGTGCTCCTGCGCATAGTAGTTAGTCTCTAGCGTGACTCAAGCTTTTTCCTGTACAGACCTGTACCCTGGCCTGCAAGGTCGCCGGACATGACACCGCTGGTGTTCTTCTTGTAAGGCTACGTGAAAGATCGCGTGTATAGCAGCGAAGCTACCACACCGGACGCCCTGAAGGCAAAAATAAGCAGAGTCTGCCGCGAGATTGCAACGTCGTCGGTCAAAGCTGCAACAGCACAAGAGTTGGAAAGGAGCAAGTATTGTATTGGTTTAGATGGTGACCTGTTTGAGCACGTGCTATAAGTGGCAGTGGAAAATAACCACTGAGAACTGGTGTAAAACGTGAATGTTAAACGCACCTCCATGATTTCGCCCTGTTCTCACATAAAAAAGCTTGCGACAAAGATAGAAATAGGTAAAAGACTGATTCGTTTTGCCTCTTTTCCGTAGTTCAAGAGACGGAAAGGGTAAATGGCTGAACCAGTTGCACCTTTGGATGTTTCTTTGTGGGCGGCTGAGATGCCTTACCTGCTTTTGGTTTATTTTTTTGTTTGTGTTTCGTGTATTTCGCGTGCTTTTTTTTCTTGAAACTACCAGGCACACTTCAGCACGAAATAAATACTGGATTCGAAGGTTATTTAGGATGCCCTACAACTTTGTATTTGACATGTTTGCGATCTAAGCAATAATGAATAAGTTCACTAAGTACACACGAATGTCACTACTATGCAGACGGTACGATTTCTCTAGAGCTTTCGGGTTTTTTAAAATCTTGATCCAAGCTAACTGGGACACCAGGTATATTCGAAAGAAACATATTCGATAAAGTAAAAAAAAGAAATTCTTCTTAAATGTTTTTCAAAAGATTCTAGCAATTATTAAAAAAGAAATTCAAATTGTTATATTTACTGTACTAAAACTTGGCACACACGCACGCGCACACACCGTCGTAAATATAAAATGTTCTTATATATATATATATATATATATATGCACGCATCAGGTGTTTGTCTTATAATTGCAAAAACTTTCTTTTAAATGAAACTGTAATATCTAGGCACTGCTGTTTATGCAGATCAATTATTTACTATATGGCACATGTTTTAGTTGCGAAATTGATGCCGACCAGTAGTAAAGTCATACCTGCTTAACAGAAATCCTAATACAGGCACGTGTTTCGATGCATGCGACCTTAAAATGTACCGCGAACTGCATTGGCGTTTCTGTTAAGTCTCCAGAAGCGTGCCTCTAACAGTCCGGGGAAGAGAAC
The DNA here is from genome assembly GCF_050947875.1 of Dermacentor variabilis. Taxonomy (NCBI): domain Eukaryota; kingdom Metazoa; phylum Arthropoda; class Arachnida; order Ixodida; family Ixodidae; genus Dermacentor; species Dermacentor variabilis. The sequence continues at coordinate 250,383,353 of NC_134568.1, forward strand.
CAAGGCCTAAGTCAGCAGTAGCAATCGTAAATAAACAGCTTTGCAACAGGCACTAGTAACAAGTTTTCTAAAATATTAAAGCACAAAGCAATCTCGCCAATAGTGTTTAAATTTTTCAGATAATCTGGACTGAGTTTCTAATTGATATCGATGAAAAGCTGATTGAAAGTTTTGGATAAAAGACGTAACCCAAGTCACATTGTTTTGAGAAATCTTGCGAGGTTACTTCCACAGGGTTCCATGCGTCACCCCACGTGGTCGTTTTACTTTTTTTCCGACGTTCGTTTTTTACCGTATTATCCCTGTTTCAAGTTCGTCTGCTGTATTTGAATCTGAGTGTTGTCGCCTTTTATATAGCGACAGAGAGTTCTCTTATCAGATTGCGAATAGTGCTAGATATTCGCGCATGAGCGCAAGCAGCAGAAATTACTCTGGAACTTACGGTGATACTTGTATGAATAGCGGACGGGCTTCACCCTTTGGTTTAGGTTCGACAACCGACGACTGTGATTGCCACTGTCGTGGCGATTTCGAGTTTTGCTTGTCTTTCTGTAGAGTAGTACGCCCTATAAGAAGTTTCATTTTTTAGCGCGCACATTTGGCTGCATTTATTTATTCACCGTTACTACAACGAGACATTTGGCGGCAAGGCTTATTTCATGCTTCGGGCGCACCCGTAAAGCAGTGCACCGAGCCTAAGCGGTGAGACACCACTCTCGCCCCGGACATGGGAGCTAGCGTTAGGCTACAAGGATTCCCACTGGAGTATGGACCCCCTTACCCGACGAAAGCAAATTAAACAGCTATGATGACAGCTGTAGCGCCACTTGCATTGTTCGCGCTGCAATCAGTGGAGCTGCCGGTTTTACGTGGATTTTCGTCGGACTACCTCGGATCTCACTGGAGACAGCTGGCTGGAGAACTGGGCCTGAAACGGTGACGAGTAGCTGCGCCATGTTTATTTTTTGTTATAGGACACCTCTCAGCCATAGTTCGAGAGACTAGAGTCCACCCTGCCGACATGACACCGCTTAACAGAACTTAAGGTTTCCACAGACTTCGTGCGAATAAAACGGCCCGCAGACTAGACTAGGGCTAGACTCCCAAGTGTCCGAGCGCAGCTACCAAATGATAACATGTCTATCTTCACGGAAGAGATGATCCACCTGTTGCGCCATGCCGTCGAAGACATGACGGAACAACGTAAAATTCCTTCTCTGATGCAGAGCGTGAACCGGTATTGTTTCGCCGGAGTGATGTGCAACCCACGAAAGACAGTGCCAGAGTTTCTTTGGAGATCAGAACAATGGAAAAGACGCTTAAAATCTGGATCGGGCAATAAACCTATGAATGCTGAGTGAATGAAGAGCAGTTGTGCACGAGGAGTTGGGAAGGATGTTCCCGGCGTCCTCGACCGCGGTGGCCTCAATTTTTGACATAGCCAAAGAACAAGTACAGTGGTCACTAATTGTCCCTCACGAGTTCCCTCAAGCACATGCAAGAGATATCCATAGGGCGTGCAAAGTGCAGCCAAATGATCATGCGACGGACGTCTGCTGTATGTACTCAGCAAATATCACTGATATCCATGCTCTTAAAGTGGGTGTCCAAAGGATATCCACTAGATGCCAGTGGGGTCACTGGGGACCAGTACAGGTGCGATTGCTGTTTGTCGCAATGCCGAAGATTATCCGCCCCTGATGACAATGCTGCAAGAATCATGTTGAGGACATATTGACAACAAGCCGCTATTCAGACGAAGCTTCGGACCAAAGAAAAAAAATTCTCAGCGAAGACATGACGACGCGACTTAACAACAGCTGGAAAGTGTGACACAGCCGAGAGCCGACGCCGTAATCCAACTGCAACTAATGGTAAGGAGCATAGACCTCGACGTGCTTACCGACGGACATAAGGTCACTGCTGTAGTCAGTCAGTCAGTATTTTATTTTCACCAAACAAAAAGATGTGGGAGCACAGGAGCCGACTACTTTCTCAGTAGGCTTTTCACCGACAAGCTGTAAAAAGTAGATTCTGCATGGAATGGCCATCAAATTCGCCCAACTGGAGGCCAGCTAATAACGTAGAGTGGAAGTTGCACAGAGGTTTATGGTTTATAACCAAACTTACCCGACGACCTTTGTAGTCTTGATGCACTGCTCACAGAACGCAATCGTGGTCGTGGTCTTTCTGAGCCAACACGGTGTAGTCATTGACTTAACGTCGAAGTCGAGAAGATTGTCTACGAACCAAACGGGATACGACTATCAGTTACTGGGCCTTGAACGTAGTCAAAAATCAAGCCGGCATCCCGCCCCACACCAACATCATAATTTCCGTCGGCGCCAAGTAGACGTAGGCATGTAAGGCATCATCGAGGGCTACCTACATAACGCTGCTCACACGTTTTCGTCGCAAGGGAAATCGCTCAACTGTATCGAGGTAAAGCGAAGGTGATGGTGACACTTTAGCCTAGAATACAAACGCCTCAAAAGGGCACAACGATCGCATACATGGGAGAAGCTGTGGCAGTCAGCAGTTCATCAATCCTCTAAATCTCCGTCCCCTGTCTTCGTGACTCAAATGTAAGAGCCCACCTTCGACATTATTCCAGATCTTCTGAGGCATAAATGCGAACAACTCCGAAGTCTACTTTTTCAGTACAGAGACTATTTCGTCGTCATCGAAGATTCGACAAGCGAGAATTGCCGACCATCGCATGATAAAAGAAGAATTCAGCAGACCACTCCGTCAATACCTGTACCGATTTTAGACAAAATAATGAGAAACTGTAAAGTAACGATTCCACGAAATGCTGCGCGACTAAATCATCCAGCTATTTAAGAGCCTGACACGTACTGCTTTTCGCATCGATTACTGTCGCATAAACAAAGTCAAGGAGGTATACCCTCTCACAGGGATAAAGACACAGGATAAGCGCTGGTCCTGCGCCTGGCTTCTTTTGTACCGTATAAGGCGTGCACTTGTTAAACCTGCAAGTGTGAAAACCAATAAGCGCTGCTACATGTTCTATCAAGAGACGCCCGCGAACAAGTTTATTCTCTCAAAGGCTTGTTGCTCATGTGGACGTTCTCGTACGTACTTCATGTTGTTCAACTTATTTAGGGTCGCTTTAAATAAAACGTAACAGAAATTATAATTCCAATGTCTCATTTCCTAGCCTTCATTTTAGTGAACAGTTTGCGCGATCACAAGCTGATGGACTCGACACAAAGCGGAAAACGGACGCACAACACTTCGGCTAGAAAACGCCTACCGTAAGCGTATCTTTGACATTAGCGCAACTCTGAATAAGTAAAGCTCATTCTTCACTTTACTCATTCTGAGTTGTCATTGCCCAGCCGCCTTCGCTAATTTTATTACAGCAACAGGAATGTCAAGGATTCGTCATGGAGTACCAACTCGGTCAAACCGCCCCCATTCTGCCTGCCGTAAAAACGCCAAGGTTCTCGCTAGCCTTCCCAATTCAGCCTTATGCAGAATTCTCCTTCAGTTAAGTCTTGAACTTTAGTGCTACTAAGCGATGGAGGTGGTTTACACGGTGGCTTTGTCATTTCAATGGAGCAATTTTAAGTGATATTCTGCCTAAATCTTTCAGGACCATCAAGGACACCGAAAACGATTGCCCCACCTCCTGGGCAACGTCCAGCTCCGGGCCCACATGAGTGTCAGCAGAAAGAACTGCTGCGAAGGTTCTTTGCTTGTGGGATTGCGTTGCAAGCAAGCATTGAAATGGCGGATGACCCATGCAAGTATGTGAAAGCAGTCAAGGTTTTCATATTCTTTCTAAGGAATTATATTGTCTCCATCGTGTATCTCTGAACCAAATCAGCATTCAGTGGGATGAGAAGTATTGAATACTGCGGTTGGTGTTAGCGACAGCTTAGAACCATTTCCTGCGGTATTGTTATCCTCTTCGAATTATCATCATAAACAACAGCAGCAGCACCAGCAGCAGCACCACCGGCAGCACCAGCAGCCGATTTTTAGGTCAACTGCAGGGCCACTGCCTCTCCCCGCGATCTCCAATTACCCCTGTCTTGCGCTATATCATCCCCACTTACACCTGCAAATTTTCTAATTTCATCGCCCCACCTCGCTTCTTGCCCTCCTCGACTGCGTTTCCCTTCTCTTGGCACAAATTCTGTAACCCTGCTGGTCCACCGGTTATCTACCCTACGCATTACATGGCATGCCCAGCTCCATTTCTTTCTCTTAATGTCAACTAGAGTATCGGCTATCCCCGTTTGCTCTCTGATCCACACCGCTGTCTTCCTGTATTTTAACGTTATGCCTAACATTTTTCGTTGCATAGCTTTTTGCGTGGTCCTCAATTTGTTCTCGAGTTTTTTTGTTAAACTCCGAGTTTCTGCCCCCTTTGTTAGCACTGGAAGAATGCAATGATTATACGCTTCTCTTCAACTCTTCAGTGGTAAGCTCCCTTTCTGGATTTCGTAATGCCTTCCGTATGCACTCCAACCCATTATTATATTCTTCTGCAAATTTCCTTCTCATGTTCCAGCTCCCTGGTGAGTAATCGATCTAGATAAACGTATTCCTGTACATACCCTAGAGACTGATTGGTGATCATGAATTCATGTTTCCTTGCCAGGCTATTGAACATTACCTTTGTTTTCTGGATATTAATCTTCAACTGCACTTTTGCACTTTCTCGGTTAACGTCCTTAGTAATTTGTTGCAATTCATCTTTAGTGTTGTGTTTCCTTGCCAGGCTATTGAACATTACCTTTGTTTTCTGGATATTAATCTTCAACTGCACTTTTGCACTTTCTCGGTTAACGTCCTTAGTAATTTGTTGCAATTCATCTTTAGTGTTGTGTACAGGACAATATCATCTGCAAACCGAAGGTTGCTGAGATATTCACCGTTGATCCTTACTCCTAAGCCTTTCCAGTCTATTAGCTTGAGTACTTAAAAGCATGCAGTGAATAACACTTTTAGAGATTGCGTATCCTTGCATGACCTCTTTCTTGCTAGGTAATTTTCTACTTGTGGAAAACCAAGGTAGCTGTGGAATCCTAAATATTTCCCAAGATCTTCACGTATGCCTCTTGTACTCCTTGTGGTATAAAGTTTGTAAACAGGGATAAGGTGCCTCAGAAAGGCTGGCCAACGTTTCGATAGGAGGACCTATCTTCGTCAAAGGCAGCCTCGTCATCCTCGGCGTGTTAGTTTTAAAGGGTTAGTGCAGTGACGTCACGTGCGGGTGTTGTCGCTGGCGGCTGGTTTTAAAGAGAGAGATTACCAGAGGAAACAAGCGCTGTCGTCCGACGTCTGTGAGCTTCATTCCCAAGACGAGGGGACAAGAGCGTGAGAGTGGGCACGCGGGAGAAAAGAAAAGAAATAGAAGAAGAAAAAAAGAAAAAAAGGGGGGTGGGGGAAGCCAGGGCGGCACCAAGACAGACAAAAAAAAAGGGGGGGAGAGTTTTTTTATTTATTTCATACTGCAGACCTAAAACAGGTCCAAGCAGGGTGGTTAAACACAACAATATTACAATGCATTATTCAATCAAGTAAGGTGGTAAGACACAACAGTAATACAATGAGTCAAACAATTGAAACAGGCAACAACGAGTTATTCCAGTCTATTATAGTTCGGGGAAAAAAAGAATACTTGAATACATCCGTCCGTGCAAAATAAGGTGTTAGTGAATTCGGATGATGGTGTCGAGTAGGCCTAGACGTTGTACTGAACAGATACGATGCAGGATTAATTGATAAGTCTCCATTAATAAGCATGGTAAGAAATCGAATTCTTAAGTGTTGCCTTCTCTGCTGAAGGACTTCGATGCCATTATCATGCATTATTCGTGAGGGGGAATCATAGCGAGAGAATTTAGAATATATGAATCGTACGGCTTTTTTTTGTACCCTTTCGAGACATTTAGTTAACATCCAGTTAAAGTTTTAAAGTTTTAACATCCAGTTAAAGAAAAAGAAAGAGAAAAATGAAATTTTTTAGGAAATACGGGGGCTTGGGAGCGTGTTGGGGATGCGAAAGGTTAGGAGGTATTCAGGGGGAGTCGTTGGCGGCATGTTTTTGAGGCATTAGAACGGCCGGTCAAGCTGTCAGTGCGCGAGTAACACAAAAGACAAAAAACTAAAAAAAAAAACATGAGTTGAAAGTCACTTGAGTAGCATAGCAGCAATACGTCGAGTAATTTTGAAATAGTTAAGATGGCGACGAGGAGTCTGCGGTGCAATGTATGGGGTGACTGAAAGGCAGCGGCATGCTCTTTCAATTGGCACTGCCCCAGTCGCTCATCGTAGGTGTCGTTACGGCGGCATCCAGAAATGGCGATACTCAGGGTTGAGGCGCCGAAAAAGGCATATTGACTTCGGAATGTGTTGATGAGGGGGTTTCAAACAAATAGATTTACAAGAAAGGGGCGGAAGGGAAGGAAGAGGGTGAGGGGGACCGAAACCGGAATAACAAACAGGAGGGTAACGCGCGCAGAAGCGGGCGGGGGCAAGTGTACATGGAAGAAGGGGGTTGTACAGTTGGTATAGACGTAAAAACCTGAAAGAGTACATTAAATTGAGTAGTAGGCAGGAAAAAATTTTTTTTCCCGAAATGGAAGAGTAGGTGAGGTTAAGAATTAAAGTTTGATTACGCAATGCCACGATGACTGCTGGTATCTCTCCTGAATCAAATGACTTTTCATAATCTATGAAAGCCATATTGAGAGGTGTATTGCACCTCGCCGATTTATCGATTTCCTAAATGACGACATGGATGTGAGCCATTGTAGAACATCCTTTCCTGCAGCCAGCCTGTTCTCTTGGTTGACTGAAGTCAAGTATTGCCATGAATCTGCTGGAAATTATCTTTGTGAATATTTTATACAGCACTGAAAGCAAGGTAATTGGCCTATAATTCAATTCTTTAACGTCTAGCCTCTTATGGATTAGTATAATATAGGCATTCTTCCACTTCTCTGGTACACTAGAAGTCGTGAAGCACTGTGTACAAAGGGCCACAAGCTTTTAAAGCATAATATCTCTATCATCATTGATTAAATCAACTGTGATTTCGTCTTCTTCTGGTGCTTTCTTCCGGGACGTGTCTTGCAAGGCCTTTCTAACTTCATCCCTAGTTATATGACGAGCTTTTGCCATCCTGTTAATCACTACTTCCAATTAAGGTAGCGTGGCTGCTCTGGGTAGTGTACAGGTCGGTACAGAATTCTTCTGTTGCTTTTACTATATTTTCAAAATTGCTGATAACATTACCCTGCTTAACTTTCACTATGCTATTCCGGTTTTCTTTTCACTGATTTCATGTTGCGGCCATTTTTCACTGCTTCCTTAATATTTCCCATGTTATAATTTCAAATATCCCTTACTTTCTTTTTGTTTATCAGTTTTGACAGTTCAGGGAATTCTTTCTGATCTCTTGAGTTGTCGTTTCTTTACTAGGCCCTTTGTTATTTCGGAGCGCTTACCTACTGGCGGTCTTGGTGCCTTGCCTCCCACTTCCATTGCTACTTCTGAAACAGCCTAGTTACGGTTTCATTAATTACCTCTATCTTCACCTTCCTGTTCTAAAGCTGCATATTTGTTTGCGAGCACCAGCCTTAGAAAGCTTTAGGACGCAAAGAAACTCTGGAAAAAAATACGCGGCACAAAAAAGTTTTGTCACATTTTGATATTGTCAATGTGCAGACAACACTTATCGATAGTTGTGCAATTCTTTTCAATTAAATTCAATTCGATCGATTCAAACGCAGCAACTCGTTTTTTCTTGTGCGCAGGTGCATCAGTGAGTACGAGAAGTGCTACTCACGGGCCAAGAATGACTTGAAGTGCTGGAACGACAATATGGGGGCGAACTTTACAAAGTATATGCTCGAGCTTACAGAGGCTACCAAGAAGATGTACCAAGTCAACTGCCCGAAGCGATTCCGTACGTTAATACAATTTATTGCAATAATGGCCCCACCCAAATTGCGCCTTTCCTGAACGTTCCTCGTGCTTCTTTCAGATGCCGGCACCGCTCTCGGCAAATGCGATGCTACCGAAGCAATGCGCAGGTTTTTCCTGTGTGACTTGTCCTACTTCCGATTAGTCGAAAACGCCGTAAGGGTGGGTGGTAAAGCACTCGACAACATTTGCAGGTGAGTAGGCTATGACAGCATTTTCTTGCAGCATACTCTTGCTTCGCGCAACGAATCACCGAATATCTTACGCGCGCTTGGTTTTAGTGAACTTCAGTGTACAGGGTGTCCCAGTTAACGTTAGCCAAACTCTTACAATTAAAATATTGAACATACGAGGATGCAACCAATGGTATTCTGTCAGCAGTGACGTACCACAGCAGGATTATTTCTTGTAATTCAACTGCCGATAATTAGATTACATTTATTAACGTTTTAATTACGCAATTGAGGGCACGAATATTGATAAAAAAACTAATTATGTTTTAAAACACCAGAATAAGTTTTTTTTTCAGTGTGCTATGTTTCGTGCAATTTACATTTCCCACGCTATAAAGGAAATGCGCGAAATAAGAAAATAGCCTTATGATAACGCGTCTGCGCGCCGCAATACCAGCGGTGCCAGACGTTACTCGTTAGAATTAATTCTGCTCAATGCCTGGCTCTGCTTGCACGTGAAAGTAGCGAGGCATGGCTATTGACGTTGGTCAACGCGAACGGCCTTTTCCTCGTGAAGTGCGAAGATAATGCAGTGCGCAGCGGCGTTCAGGAGCAGGAGGAGGACAAAGGCATTGAGCTCATTCTTCCGAGTAATAGCCGCACTGCCATATTTTGCGCGTTTTGTTTATAATGCGGGAGAAATAATTACGCGAGGCATGGCATACTAAAAACAACTGAATCGGATGTTTAAAACCCAATTATTACTCTTCTATCAAAATTCGCGCCCGATTTCCCATTTAGTTACATTTGAGGTGCCGTAGAACTAGAGTAAAACTGTGTGGTTAGATGCCGGACGAAGTGCTGTCGGAGCCTAAAAAAATTTATATTATTATTATTGTTTCTATAAGCAAACGGCTCAGCATTTCTGTTTGAAACTTTGAACATAACCACCACCGCCTTGCTGTTTTTACAATTAACCGCTGAAAGAGTTGATGCCTCCTATATCATCACTCGTTTGGTATAGGAGGTATAACGAAGTGTCCCTAAATTTTGAATATAATACTAACTAACTAACTAACTAACTAACTAACTAACTAACTAACTAACTAACTAACTAACTAACTAACTAACTAACTAACTAACTTACTAACTAACTAACTAACTAACTAACTAACTAACTAACTAACTAACTAACTAACTAACTAAATAAAGTACAAACTAAACCGTTTATTAATTGAGGCAGTAGCAGGCAAAATGGCATAGCCTCTTTGTCCCACTGCCTTTCTGAGAAGTCTTGCTTGCTTGAATTTTGGTTGGCGAAGCTTCCATGTGCCTGCCTGCTTTCTTTCTCCCCCATGGCTTAAAATATTTTATTCGCGAGATTTACAACAGCCCGAAAATAAAAGTGATCCTGAATTATGGGGCTCAAAAAGAATTGTTCGCGTCAGCCATGGGCGCGTATGTGCTCCTATGTTTGCACTTCGAGCGTCATTTTATAGGTTGCATAAAATTGGGAGGTTGCTCAATGTCGTAGTTTACTGTGCAAAAGTGCAATGATGCCTGTCGCCGACGTAACCGAAAAGTTGCTGCTTTAAAGGTTACTTCGACTGATGTAACCTTTAGTGTGGCGAAGGTTTATCAGAATGTCAGAACCAGTACAGCTAGCCTACAGATAACAGCACGGCCATTACTTCTAAATTCCAGTCATAAAAGCTCAGTTTCTTGGTCTACAGTTTTTCAGACATATGACCCTTCCAAAAAAGATTGATTAGTTTGCTAGTACAGCACCAGATATATTAATACAGTCTTCTTTTTCTTAAACTCATAAGTATTTCATCGTGATTCGTCAACTGACTGCAGACTTGAGTTTCTCTTGTTTCCACTTACATCTCCGAACACGCAGTACGCCGAACTTGTAGCATAAGCGATAAGATGGGCACATGGTACACACCACGAAACAACATACTATAGACAGGAATGCCTGCTAGCTTGAACAAGGTGGTCCCGTCAGAATCTCGTCGGCTATATCAACGCGACGCAACGCCGTTCTGCAACGACAAAAAGACCTTGCACACGCCCCCGAGAGTAGAAATGGGCCGGGCGCTCTGTTTTCCAGTTTCGAAACACCACGTTTCGCGATGTCGCCACAGACAGACTGGCTAAATGGGCATTGCTGCTTTTCATCTTGTCCGAAAATTGGTGCAAAAATTTAGCGCGAAGAAAGGCGGATAGCAAGTTCTAAAGGCACGAGGAGTAAAGCGAGCGAGTGGAGGGAATCCCAGACGTCTAACACACGCACGCATGCACACTCGCCCAAGCCCGCGCTTTCTGACTGCCTGCACTTAACAGTATTGACGCGGGGGTGACGTCGTGGACGCGTGTGACGTTATTGATGCGCAGCTCTACTTAAACCTTGTAATTTATGAGAGCTGTGAGCCGATGGGGTCTTCACACAATAGTTCGCATATAGGCTAGAAAGGATCGTTAAAAGAGGCGACTGGCAATCGTGATGCCAGATGTGTTATTCGCAATGCCGATAATTGGCGGCCTGCATAGCATCATATCAAGTAGTGCGCAAACTCCTCCCCTGTAGTGCTGAAGCTCTCCGCTTATTTGCCCCACTATGTTGTCGGGGGATCCACCATCCACGCAAACTATTAGCAATTAGAGTCAAATGGAGCTAGAATTGTTCCCAAGAGCAAATATGAGGCAATCCCCATGCTCCACATAAAATTAGCGAAAGCGGCTGGGCAGTGGCATTAACCCTTATGAACAAAAAACCTTGCGAATTTGAGATTCCCGTCGTTGTACTGAAAATCGTTACCTGTTAAAAAATGACACAGTTAAGACATGCTTGATCGTAATATGGTAGCGGGCAGCGAACCCAGGCCACCATGCACAGGTGTAGCGGTAACTCTGACGATACCACTCTACTGCGAACAGCGCTTCTTAATGTTGCCTGTTGTGGATATTATTCGACAATTTTTCGGATGTTGCATAATTATCAAGAGCTCGAAGAGGACAGTTAGCTTCAGTAGAAAAGGTCAGTGATGGGCACATGAGTAGAGCCGACAGGGTCTTCCGCATCACGCTACGTCTGCACTACACCGAGGGGCGCCCTCGCTAAGCGATCATGCCAACCGCAGTTAACGTGAATCTCACTCATGGCCTGTCGCACGCTTAGGTCGGCCTAGAAAACCCTAAACGCAGATATGCTGCGGAGTTTACATTATATTGCTAATTACTGCGACTGCACTTATTATGACTACGAAGTCTGGTGAACTATGAATTAATTTCGCGTTAACAGTGATTAGCAAGCCGGGAATCAAACTCTTCCGTTCCGTGAATACCCGGAAACACACTCTGCGAGACTTATAAGAGACATGCGATTATGATAGGCGCCATGATGGTATTAAACAAAGAGCGAAGTTCGTGCTAAGCTTGCAGTTTGGACGCACAGCTTGTCGTCCTGATCTGCCACTAATTGTTCAACGGATTATCGTTGCGCTTTCTGTACCTTAAATATATTACCAGGCCACGAGCTAACACTTATTTCTGTTGCAGGCACGTACTCGATGTGAACGACTGTCTGGCGAAGCTGGAGTATCAGACGGGCTGCACGAAGTCCGCTCTGCATCAGCATGCGGCCTCCCTCCTGGGAAAGATAACATCACCGTTTTCAGGGAAATGTGGCGAGCCAAAACGTGAGTCAAACGCACTGAGGCGCTTGAAGGAGTCTTGAAGGAGAAGGCATTTATTTAATTCGAATGCACTCATAAGTATATATATACACACACTTTATTCGGTTCTGAGAGAAAAACCTGATACTTCTGTAACACTTAGGTAAGGTAACCAACTCTTGTACAAGCCATATAGCTGTGCGTTAATTCCTCTGGAAGTTCTCGAAAGCGTTGGACAAGTAGCAGCGAAGAAAAATTATATACAGCAGTGTACATAGAGTGCGTAGAGTAGAAGTCGATAGCGCCAATGAACAACAGGCCGTTGAGTGAAGTCCTACTCGGCTCTTGGCCAGCAACCTAGGGATCCGTCAAGGCTCTTTAAATCTTATCATTAACTGCGGCTTAGATTCAATGCTGTCAACGAGCCCTTCGGACACAAAGTTGTATATAAGCACGTCCTATACTGCCTATCCTCATCGCCACTCTTCCAAACTTCTTTTTTTCTTCTGTTACCCGAACCTTTGAGCAGACTAGCATAATTGAGGGTTATTACCTCAGACCAAGATCTATACGCTTCCTCTAATAAATTATTTATTTTAATTATCTAAATTGGCTAAATTTCTTCGCCAGTTGGTTTGGTTTTACCTTCTTCAGTTATAAGAGCCTATTTATAGGAGACTTAAATAGAGGTTATGTGAGACTTGAGATTATTCAGAAAACAGTCGTACTTCTGCGAATGTGACACTACCATTACGGAAATCATTCGAGCGTTCGTGTATTTGTAAAAAAGAAAGTGCACCATTTATGGTTGCCTCTAGGTAACAACAACAGCGAACTTGGACTCCAGAAAGTGCACGAGGTTAATGTATTTGTGCAAGAGCAAGTTTTGCTGTATAGCTGGGGATTTCAGGCTTATAATAACCTCGCGCTGGCGCTCTTATAAAATCCCTAAAAAGAATCCCATGTGACGATGCGCTCGGCTGTGTCCATACGCATATTTCTTGAAAAAGAGCCGCCGACTTTCCACAGGCTCCAACGAACTACTTTCTGCTTGAGTTGCACGGCCCTGTGAGACGCGCAGAATTGAACACTTGTTCTTGCTCAAATCACAGCGGTGCCTCTGAACGATCTTCGATGCCTGTGGATGTAGGTGTGAGCGCTTCTCTATGTTCCTGATGGCGTTTCAATAGAAACTGCTAATGGTACAATGTAGAAGCTTGTTCTGCGTCCGGGGAAAGCACGTGAAAAAAAGCGTTAAAATACGTGTTTGCAGTGACTCTAAGACCACTAAATGTCGGATAGATCACATGAGCAGCGCGGGTCCAGAATTGGCGGTTCATCATAATGACATGGTTTATTTTTGCGAGAAATTGACAGCATCGGTTGTATTTGATAAAGGTCTGTTCAAGTATTAAGTGAAAGAGCCCGCCATGTCCAGCGAAATACCGTGAAACCTGCTCACTTTATCGGTGTGCGCGATTTATTGACAGGCGCTGGACTATCAATAAACACCATGCGACTTGGCGTCCCGCCATTGTTACAGGCCTGTTTCTAAATTCGGTTTTATTTGCAGCTCATTCATCAGACATGACACAAGAAGACATTGTTGACTAGGTACACTTCACGATCCAATATGGAACAATGCCGATAGCTTTCCCCGTACAGATGACTCCGTTGTCAGGCGACAGTGACGCTCGTTGGGAAGGGCGACAAATGAAATCCAGCTGCTGCTGTTAAATTTTCAGGCTCGCACTTTTCTACAAACATTGACCATTAATCATTTGTTCGGTGCGAGGGTTATGTGGCGCTCAAATAGCAGGCATCATATTTCGGTTGTAAAGCTTCACAACGTTTTGAGTATATTTTTTATTTTATTTTCTGAAGCAGTGGCCTTGGAGGCCAGTGCGCAGATTGCCATGCAAAGAGACAAGTGCGATGAGTCTGCTGTTCTGAAGAAGGCCCTCGTGTGTGCTATCGGTTTCCAAAACTTTATGGATCAAAAAGTGTCACGCCGCAGACCTACTAAGGAAGAGGTGTGCCCGTGAGTACAACAATGCTTACTACGATGTGGCTACGGGGGCTAAGATATGCTTTAGCAGCTCGAAGGGTTAGTTTGGTTGCGCTAGTAAACTTACGCCCTGTACTTTTTGTGGATAAAGCGATGAACATGCAAGCGGACGGCATGCAAAACTTGATGTGTAAGGAGTAAGATAAATGTACGGCTCGCTGTAGTCCCGCTAATAAAGGCGGCTTAACAGGAAAGGACAGGTCGCCGACTCAGTCCGCAGATGACCGTCACGTGTTTGAGCTGCAACAAATCGCACTGCTAGCAGCTCGCCGGCAGCAATTCTGTGAGTGGTGCGATTCGGCAGTACTTAGCCACGCTATGCTCATACACTGGGTGAATTGGTGTGAATCGCGCTCAAGCGCATTTCGTACGCCCCGCAAGAGCATGGCTGTGGACGGGGAACGCCACCTGAAAGTGATCGAGAACAAAGCTAACCAGGAGATTGCCATGTCTTCCGGCAACCACTTGTCTAGGCAGCAGCGATAAACTGTCACCAAAAGAGGAATTAAACAACATTGTCCTTAACCCGTAGGCTATGATGAAGCGACAAAGGAAACTCAGAAAGAAATATGTGCAGTTGTAAGGACGAAAGATGGCTCTGGGGCCCTATAACGTAGAACTATTCCAATCTCTTTCTCCGGACGTCAAATTTACGCAACCACAGACGCAAGCATCGGGCGGTAACCCGCAGCGTTGTTTGAAAAGCCTAATCAAACATGCTCCTCGTTTATAGAAGGTCACATTTTTGCTTTCAAAGCGAATAGCATTGCCTACAATGAGCAGATTTCCTTATCAAATTGGTTGACAAGAGGCGAGGATCAAGCTCAAGTGGAGAGGGATTCGATGGGGACGAGCCAGCACAGCGAAGGTAGATAACCGGCTGAAGAGGGTGGTGCCAGCGTCAGCGTTTGATCCGCTTCCCTTTACTTAGCTTGCGGTGGCTGTGGCTGGTCGGAAATCGCGGTGGCGCGCAACAGAACCTTAAAAATGCTGCCAGAACGGATCCTCAGCAAAGAAGAGTTGGCAAAGTGATGTCGCATACGTGCCAAAAGGGCTCGATAACGCTATAGTGCCACGAAAAAATGTTTATTATACGCGAATAAATCCACGCTCCGCGGCCGCTCCCAGTAGCTAGTGCCAGAGCAATCGATGGGCAGCCATTTTCTATTCTTTTCGGAACAGGGCAGCCTCTGGCTATTCAGGAAAAAAAATTCAATTTTGTTCGGTATATTAATGCTCCTTAACGCGTATACGTCACTTTGACGCTCTGAATTTTTGTGGTTTTGTGACGTTACGTGACAGACAGGCGAAGTGGGCGCAGCCCGAAAACGTTTTATCAATGGCAGAGTATTATGTTGAAAAAGGCATCAAATGAGAAATAATTATTTTTCTTTCGTTCGGTTTAATCATGCCTAATCAGTGTACATACATCATAGCAGATGGGGTTGTTTCGCTATTTCTGTGACGTTGCCTGAAAGACCGGCGAAGTGGAGGGTTGCCCAAAAATTTTTTGACCAATCATGGAGGGCTGATTGCAGGATTTGAATAGAAAAGTTTGGAATAGTTTTACGTTATAGCGCCCCTAGTGGGCATCGATCCCGGTACCACCGCGTATCCAAAGCAGTCGCTCTACAAAGTGAGCTATAACAAGAAGGGCGAGAACGAATTTACAACTCGAAGTCAGAAAGATAGGACAAGCAAATATATTCAGCGAAAATCAAATCAGGAAGAGGACGATGCAACAAACTCTTCCTTTCACGCTTTGTTCTTAATAGTGGATGTTAATTCTTTTCCCCCTGGCAAAACTTCTGCCGTGGGGACCTCCTCAAAACATATCTGCTTATCCACACCGCTAATGTTCCTGTTCTCGCTACATATTTGTTCTTGCGGCTCGTTTGCGTGACTTGGGGCACTATAACGTAAAACTATTCCAGTTTTGCAATCAGCCCTCCGCAATTGGTCAAAAACATTTTTGAACTACTCGCACTTCGCCTGTCTGTCACGCGACGTCACGAAAACCGCGATAGCTCCCCATCTGATATGACCTGTACACACTGATTATGCATGATTTGACCGAACAAAAGAAAAATAGTTATTTCTGATACGACGCCTTTTCGCCATTAGCCCTCGGCTATTGTTCAATAGTTTTCGGGCTGCACAGACCGTTCCGAAAGGAATAAAATATGGCTGCGGCCAATTGCTCAGGCACTGGCTACTCGCACCTGCCGGGGAGCATGGGTTTATTTGCATACAATAAAGCTTTCTGCGTGGCCGTGTAACGCTTTAGAGCACTTTCGGCACATTTATGACCTTGTTCTTCCAACTCTTCTTTGCTGAGGATCCGTTTTAGCGTCATTCTTAAGCTTCCGTTGCATGTCGCCGCGATTTTCTACCAGCCACCGCAAGCTAAGTAAAGGAAAGCGGACCAATCATAGACGCCGGCACCACTCTCTTCATCCGGTTATCGATTTTCAGTGCACTGGCTCGGCCACATAGAAACCCTCTCCACTTGAGCGTGCTCCTCGCCTCTTGTCAGCCAATTAGATAAGACAAACCACTCAGTGTAGGCAATGTTATTTGTTCTTCAAACAAGCAAAAAGTGACCTACTATAAACGAGGAGAGCGTTTGATTTGTCTGTTCAGACAAGCCTGCAGGTGACCGCCCGATGCTTTTGTCGGCGGTTACGCAAACTTGACGTCAGGGGATTCGAATAAAAACATATCGGAATAGTTTTACATTATAGGGCCCCTGCACTCGTAAATAATTGTCTTGCTTGCGCACTACTTTGTCTCGCTCGTGCTTTCTAGAAAAGAAAAATGTGCTTTGATTTTGTTGGTTTGAACATATTAAACCGAAGGTGTGCCATTCCAGAACAGCTTTTCTATGACATGAAGCGTAGAGCAGGTGCAATATTTCAAGGTTTTCCATTTAATGTATGAAAGCACGCTTCACACACGGAGCATTGAAGTACTTTATGGTTTTCCAAGCGACGCACACGATCATCATCATCAGCCTGGTTACGCCCACTGCAGGGAAAAGGCCTCTCCCATACTTCTCGAACTACCCCGGTCATGTACTAATTGTGGCCATGTTGTCCTTGCAAACTTCTTAATCTCATCCGCCCACCTAACTTTCTGCCGCCTCCTGCTACACTTCCCTTCCTTTGGAATCCAGTCCGTAACCCTTAATGACCATCGGTTATCTTCCCTCCTCATTACATGTCCTGCCCATGCCCCCCCGCCCCCATTTCTTTTTCTTTATTTCAACTAAGATGTCATTAACTCGCGTTTGTTCCCTCACCTAATCTGCTCTTTTCTTATCCCTTAACGTTACACCCGCCTTTATTCTTTCCATAGCTCGTTGCGTCCTCCTCAATTTAAGTAAAGCCCTTTTCGTAAGCCTCCAGGTATCTGCCCCTTGCGTGAGTACTGGTAAGACACAGCTGTTTTACACTTTTCTCTTGAGGGATAATGGCAACCTGCTGTTCATGATCTGAGAATGCTTGCCAAACGTACCCCAGCCCATTCTCATTCTTCTGATTATTTCAGTCTCATGATCCGGATCTGCGGTCACTACCTGCCCTAAGTATATGTATTCCTTTACGACTTCCAGTGCCTCACAACCTATCGTAAACTGCTGTTTTCTTCCGAGACTGTTAAACATTATTTTAGTTTTCTGCAGGTTAATTTTTAGACCCGCCCTTCGGCTTTGCCTCTCCAGGTCAGTGAGCATGCATTGCAGATGGTCCCCTGAGTTACTAAGCAAGGCAATATCATCAGCGAATCGCAAGTTACTAAATTAGTCTCCATTAACTCTTATCCCCAATTCTTCCCAATCCAGGCCTCTGAATACCCCCTGTAAACACGCTGTGAATAGCATTGGAGAGATCGTATCTCCCTGCCTGACGCCTTTCTTTATTGGGATTTTGTTGCTTTCTTTATGGAGGACTACGGTGGCTGTGGAGCCGCTATAGATATCTTTCAGTATTTTTACATACGGCTAGTCCACACCCTGATTCCGTAATGCCTCCATGACTGATGAGGTTTCGACTGAGTCAAACGCTTTCTCCTTATCAATGAAAGCTATATATAAGGATTGGTTATATTCTGCACATTTCTCTATCACCTGTTTGATAGTGTGAATATGGTCTATTGTTGAATAGCCTTTATGGAATCCTGCCTGGTCCTTTGGTTGACTGAAGTCTAAGGTGTTCCTAATTCCATTTACGATTACCTTAGTAAATACTTTGTAGGCAACGGACAGTAAGCTGGGCCGCTATTTTGTAGCGATGCCTTATGCTTTATTCTATGCTATTCTTGTCATCCACCACACACGGCCGCCTGATCCCGTTGATAATGTGGGCAGACCGTCGCTCTGACCACTGGCCAAGCGCGAAAAGCCTGAAAAAGCATAGAATAGGAAAAGGCATCGCTAAAGAATACCGGCCCTGATCCGTCTATAATTTTTCAAGTCCTTGGCGTCCCCTTTCTTATGGATTAGGATTATGTTAGCGTTCTTCCAAGATTCTGGTACGCTCGAGGTCATGAGGCATTGCGTATACAGGGTGGCCAGTTTTTCTAGAACAATCTGCCCACCATCCTTCAACAAATCTGCTGTTACCTGATCCTCCCCAGCTGCCTTCCCCCTTTGCATAGCTCTCAAGGCTTTCTTTACTTCTTCCGGCGTTACTTGTGCGATTTCAAATTTCTCTAGACTATTCTTTCTTCCATTATCGTCGTTGGTGCCACTGGTACTGCATAAATCTCTATAGAACTTCTCAGCCACTTGAACTGTCTCATCCTTATTAGTAATGATATTGCCGGCTTTGTTTCTTAACGCATACATCTGATTCTTGCCTATTCCTAGTTTCTTCTTCACTGCTTTTAGGCTTCCTCCATTCCTGAGACTATGTTCAATTCTATCCATATTATACTTCCTTATGTAAGCTGTCTTACGCTTGTTGCTTAACTTGGAAAGTTCTGCCAGTTCTATTCTAGCTGTAGGGTTAGAGGCTTTCATACAATGGTGTTTCTTGATCAGATCTTTCGTCTCCTGCGATAACTTACTGGTATCCTGTCTAACGGATTTACCACCGACTTCAATTGCACATTCCTTAATGATGCCTATAAGAGTGTCGTTCATTGCTTCAACACTAAAGTCCTCTTCCTGAGTTAAAGCCGAATACCTGTTCTGTAGCTTGATCCGGAATTCCTCTATTTTCCCTCTTACCGCTAACTCACTGATCGGCTTCTTATGTACCAGTTTCTTCCGGTCCCTCTTCAAGCCTAGGATAATTCGAGTTCTTACCATCCTATATTCACTGCAGCGCGCCTTGCTGAGCACGTCCACATCTTGTATGATGCCAGGGTTAGCGCAGAGTAAAAGTCTATTTCATTTCTAGTCTCGCCGTTCGGGCTCCTCCACGTCCACTTTCGGCTATCCCGCTTGCGGAAGAAGGGATTCATTATCCGCATATTATTCTGTTCTGCAAACTCTACTAATAACTCCCCCCTGCTATTCCTAGAGACTATGCCATATTTCCCCACTGATTTGTCTCCAGCTTGCTTCTTGCCTACCCTGGCATCAATATTTTGTTTTGACTTTACCCACCGCCGATTCCACGTCTTCATAGAAGCTTTCGACTTCCTGGTCATCATGACATGATGTAAGGGCGTAAACCTGTACGACCTTGAATTTGTACCTCTTATTAAGTTTCACAACAAGACCTGCCACCCTCTCATAATGTTATAGAATTCCTGTATGTTACCAGCTATATCCTTATCAATCAGGAATCCGACTCCTAGTTCTCGTCTCTCCGCTAAGCCCCGGTATCACAGGACAGCCCGCTTTTTAGCGCTGTATATGCTTCTTTTGTCCTCCTAACTTCCTTGAGCCCTATTATATCCCATTTACTGCCCTCTAATTCCTCCAATAGCGCTGCTAGAGTCGCCTCACTAGGTAACGTTCTAACGTTAAACGTTGCCAGGTTCAGATTCCAACGGACGCACACGATACGCACTAATTAAAACACAGAAAACATAACAGACAACATAATGCAGTAAACAAGCATGAAGGGTATTTTAGTAATTGTTTAAACGTTTTCAAAACACGTTAAGCACATAGTAATCGCTTGAGAAATAAGATAGGCGTCTATATAATATTTGTGTAATTTCTTGCTTTTATTGTTTTTTTTTATTCTTCCGTTATCATACCTTTTTCTGCGAGTCATACATGTATTTGCAGCAGGGAAGAAGTTTGGGCGTGTTGGTGGGATACATATAAACTGGGATACATAGTGCTAGAATGACACAGGGACAAGCAGGAACACGGGACGTGTTCCTACTTGTCCCTGTGTCATTCTTGCACTACGTATCCCAGTTTCTATGTATCCCACCAACACGCCCAAACTTCTTCCCTGCTAAAGTGCATTTCTAGTACCTTGGCCCTTCCCTAAATAGCGCTCGTCCCATGTTCCTGCTTGTCCCTGTGTCATTCTTGCGCTATGTATCCCAGTTTGTATGTATTTGCAGCATGAAATGTGTAACATATACCTTCACCACGTGGTTATACTTTGTAATCACATGTAAAATACTGTGACGTCATGTCTGATGTTAACAATATCTTACTGATATGTAAAGGTGTTCTTGCTTCTTGTCAAAATGAGATATGATCTTGCTAAAAAAATCTGTCGTTGTTCATGCTATCGCCGCTAGAACGCTGAAAAGGGTCGGATGCCTTCCTTAGGCGATTTCAGCCTCTGCCCCTCCAGAGACTCTGTATAGACTGTCAAGGAGAACAGTAAACTGGTTAAGTTGTCACTGATCCATGTTTAAAGACACAGGACACACAGGATGAAAGAATGAAATAGAGCAACAGGACCAAGCGCTATCTTGTCAGTGGCTTTCCCCCTCTAGGTATTCGTGCTACCCTTCAAACATGGATAAACTGTCAGCTGAAGATGGTTCCTCTGTAAAATAAGTCATCTTAAGTGGTTCAGTACTTTTATTGTCGAAGTACAAGCTTCACCTTTGTCTATTTAGAGCTACCTTCCCGCGGCTAGTGTAATAAATAAAGCTAAATATATATTTATATATTACAGGTTTATCAAGGATTTTGAGAACTGTATCGACAACGCCAGTCAAGGGAGCACCTGCAAAACTGACATGTCCCTGAGTGCGCAACTGGTGACCTACAAGAGGCTTTTAGAGGAAGAGTACGGAGTCGACTGCCGCACGAAAGGGGAGATGAGTCCGCGGTTTTCCGCCGGAAGCGAGTCGGCAGACTACTTTTACGATGACCTGCGCAAGCGGGAGCAGAAGTCGCAGCGAAACCACCGTGAACGGCCGCCCGCGTCCTCCGGCAGAAAGGGTGATTCAGATTCTTACGACTACGGGGACAGTAGACGACGTCGTGGCGCCGGACGCAAGGCGGCACCGAACAGAAACGACGCGTACAAGGGCCGCGAGGACTACGACTACTACAACGATCCAGCAAAGGCGATGCCGACTCCTCCGTTACCACCCCCGAATGTGGAATACGAAGACGAGGATGCTAAGGAGTACTACGACTTCAAGCCAGACACGAAGCGTGGCGACTCGGGCGGAGACGGCGGGCGCGGGAGCCGGAGGAGGTTGCGCAGGGGCGGCGACGACGGGGATGACGAGCTACCGCCACGAAAGCCCGCGGACGACGGGGAGCGTCGCTCGAAAGCGAGGAAGAACGAAGCTCCGCAGGAGACGGCGAAGGAGGGCCATGCGTACTCAGACGACGAAGGCCCCATTCGACCGGGCAGCTCGTATGAGTACGGCTTTGAAGAAGGTTTCAGCAAAAAAAAGCTCAAGACAAACGACCGCAGTGAGGACGCCAGCTTCTTTGAGGACGACCAGGACAGTGAACAGGTCGAGAGAGCTCCGCGTCGGCGCAACCGTAGGCAGGATGCTCCCGTTGTGGGCGACCCTTTGGACGACGAGGAGGAAGCCTCGGACGAAGAGCGCGTCAACGACGGCGTTCAAGACGGCGAGCCGGTCCGTGCGAACCGGCGCGCTGCGGTTGAAGACGAAGATGACGAAGATGATCCGTTCTTCCGGGGAAAGCTGGCGCGCGCCAAGCAGGAGAAGTTCCAGAGAAGTCGCTACATGCAGATGGAAGACGATGGCTACGAAGACGCTCAGCGTCGGAAGAATCAGAGCGGTGAGCGCTAAGTATGCTGCATCGCTACAGGCGCACATTCTATGCGTGCACAGCTTTGCATAGGAGGTGTGAAACGCAGTTTGGGGCTGTAACGAAATGACGCATCTTACTGCAGCACACAATAAAAGAAATACTGAATATTCTTAAGGTACTGCCACATTAGCGGGAAAAACGGGTGCGGCATGTGCATTCGCGGCAGACCCGCGCCATGAAAGTCACACTTACTCGTGTCTTGCGGGCGCGACACTCATGCGACACCCTCCGACGCCCCGGTTTATCTTGTACTGTTCGAGACTTCTGAGAAAGTGCGTGCTTGTAGCTTCGCATCGCATCCATGCAAACACTGGTAATGCGCCATTTACATGGAACTCGAGTCGCCGTAATGCGACAGGTGAGGGTAGTTCTAGATGGGGTAAGCTGTCTCACGCAGTGCATGTAAACGCTGGCGTATAGCATTAAGGTAGAGAAGGAAAGTGAGATGGCTGCCGCCGTGTGAGACTCAACTCGCCAGTGGAATGCAAACAACCGAAAAACGGTCTTCTTTCGGACGAAGGGGGGTACGCCACATGCACGCTCTGTCGGACAGGTATTAGCGAAATGTGCTAAGAAATGTGACACACTACTGATACATCCATGTACACGCGGCTTGCGTCGCGAAGGCAGTAAAAAAAAAAAAAAAAAAGCCGCCCTATCGCTGTTCACCTGATTACATGACTCTATTTTTGTTGGGTGCTCATTTTGTGGCTACCACAAAAAAGTGGTGTTGGATCCACTCCAGCGGTTTCCATGCGGTACTGCCGCATTTCGCAAACTCCACGCTCCCGGCATACTGACTTAACGCACGATGGATGCCGCACGCGTTTTCTCCGCTATAGTGTGAACTTACCTTTAGGGGAGTTGGCGCTTGTGTGCTTCGTTGGAATAGTTGCACACTTGCGACCGTGATGGTGTGGTTATAACGGCGTAAAAATTGAAAGCAGTTAAGTGCGTAAAAAAGTGTTTATTAAGCTGTTCGAAGGAAGCACGCGGCCCCATTTACTCCGCATTATCCTGTGCTTTAGCTTTTTGTGCATATTAGAGGTAAATAAGTTATACCTGAGTGCCGCCCTTTTGCAGTGTGCAATGTACACATGTACCACATCGACATGAAGCGATGTGACCGAGGTATCATGGATGAAGTGGCGTCACTGTACAACGTGACCGTACGCCTCTCGCGCAGCGTGTCCAAAGCTGCCAAGTCTAGTGCATGCATGTGAGTACAATTGGAACGCTGGTTTCATTGCCTTCATTAATATGCCTGCCACACAGTCTTAATGAAATTTCATCCGGTGATTTTCTGGGGTTCACCTTCCCATGCATAACGATATGTGAGAAACAGGATGTGAATTTATCTTACCAGGTCTCCAGTGTTGTTGCTACTCTCTGCCTCACGACCTGTCAGGACAGTTTGCCTGTCCTGACAGGCCGCACATAGAGGCCGTTCACAGTAGAGCTCGTTCTTTTTCTGTACAGCCACATACTCTATCCGAAATATTCGGATAGCTTATGCAAGAAAAGCACCGTTGCCTGATAATGACATCCCGTGTCAATTTAGCAGAATCTGTCCAGGCCATTTTATTTTATATTTAGCACCAGTTGCGCTAACTCATCAACCTTTTTAATACTAGCAATAGTGTAAGATGTCCCATTTTGGAATATTCTATCGCAATTAAAGTCCCTTCTCCGGCTATTCATTCGTCATGCAATATACACAACTTCTTCAGTGAACTAGACCTCTTGGCACGGCGGACGACAGGACTGGGATAGTGTGGAACGCATCTTTAGGAAAAATGGACAGATGTTTGAAGATTATAAGCCCTGCTGTAAATTTCCT
This sequence comes from Dermacentor variabilis, assembly GCF_050947875.1. Classification (NCBI taxonomy): domain Eukaryota; kingdom Metazoa; phylum Arthropoda; class Arachnida; order Ixodida; family Ixodidae; genus Dermacentor; species Dermacentor variabilis. The sequence continues at coordinate 250,407,303 of NC_134568.1, forward strand.
TTTTCCCTTCAAGTGCCATTCGAGAATTCGAATCCTGCATACAACAAGCACAGGTCAGGCACCACTGCATGGTATTCGACGAGACGCACAACATTTCTCTCATGCGAAATCTGCTGGCGAGAGCATTTGACGTAAACTGTTCCGACACTGCGCCAGTGCCTATGAAACAACTGTACGCAGGTAAGTAGCATGCAACAAATATGAAGATCACACGCACAGGTTGGAATTTATGTGAAGCGACGTTTTTTGGTGAAGCGGCTAGTCAAATGCTGTACAACTAACGTCGATGGGCACAATTATTTACTTTCATTCTGTCAGCGTGTAATCACGCAATCTTTATCTACCACAGAGGTCACAACTTCATTGGCGTTAGATAGTTATGTTTATGCACTGCACCACTCGCAAGCTACGCCGAAATGTAGACCAAATCAGGCGAACGCGCAGTGTGGGACGTCTACGCTGAAATGTCCAGAAGATGAAGGCGATGTGATGTTTGTAAAGGGAACAATGGCGATGACCTGTGTACACACGGATAACATGCATATCTAGCTCTACCTAAAGACTCTGTAAGTATTGTGTTACAGAGGCGCGAGCGAATTCTGAGGATTGGTGAAGAAATAACGCACACCCAATGGCACATACCGAATGGCTACATCAGAGAAAATCAAGTAAATCAAAGAATCTATTAAATGTTCCACGCTATTGCCTTAAGGGGAAGCTTTAGCTCGGGCCCAACTCCGACGCGGCCTATTCAAATACATGTTAAATGTAAAAACATTTTTCTTAGATAACCCCTGGACAGATTTTAATGAAATTTATTGCATTTGAGAGAGAAAGTTAAATTCTAGTTACTGTTAGAAGCGGAATTTCGATTTAGGGCTTGAGTTTTGTTAAAAAGATTTTCAAATATTCGACCGCTTGAAAAAAATAGTAGCACGAAGTTTACAAATTCATAGCTCTGCATCAAGATCAGATATCGCGGTTCTGTAAACGACATCCATTAGGTCATTCAAAGCGGACAGATTCAATGTGTCATTTTACATCATACGTGAATTTGTTACGTTGGTTACGAGGGTTCTGCAAAAGCTGTATTTCCATATTACTAAATTTTGTATATTGATGTGTAACATATAAATTTCGTCCGCTTTAGATGTACTATTAAATGCAATTCACAGAATTGTATTATCATTTTTGGTTGTTGAGGTACACAGGTATAAACTTGATAGTTTCGTTTTGTGAAAATTTTCGATTTTGGCCAATTTTTAATAAATTGACGACCTAACTCGAACATTTGAAACCAACAGTCACTATATTTTAAGTTTTTCTTTTAAATGCAACAAACCTCGGCAAATTTGGTGCAGTGGTTGACGAGAAAAACGAATGCTCCTTTTACATGTATTCACATAGGAGCACCCGAGCTAAAGCTTCCTCTTAAGAGCGCGGTGTGCTTTAGACATATTTTCGTTTTAAGTAGGATTTTTTTTTTATTACGCAGAGCAGAGGTGCACTTACTGGCACTGCTTCGTCGGTAAACATAAAGGGGTTATACCTACAAGGCCGTTTGTTGGTACTTGCGTTCGGCGCACATGAAACCCCAGCCAGGAGGGTAGGCAAGCAAAGCTTCGCCTTACAAACCAATCGTTGAAAGGACCGTCGCAGATAACTGGAAGAAGGTTACCCTTTTCTAGAAAAAAAAACAAAAACAAAAACAAAAACAAACTTAGTTTGGCTCACGAAGCCTGTTTACGGCGAGTTCAGTAAATGGCGTAATGAAGTAGCGCTGCACACGACGCGTGCAGCGCCATGTTTTTTTTTTTTTGGGTGGGGGGGAGGGGGCTCACTATAATCTGACCGACGCCAAATGATAAAATACGCAGTGCGTCCAATTGAGGGTCCCTGTACGCAAAACACTTGACACGCTTGAGCCCTTCGTAAAAAAAAATGCGCCTGCTAATCAATACATCGAACATCATATAGTCAGGGTAGTCGACGAGCGACAGTTGTCCAAAAAGATGATGTTAGCGTGCACTCTGCTAGAGGTATTGTCAACTTCCAAAGATAAGTTCGAAAAGTTGAATCTGGCTTGGAATCCGCGGTGTCTTGATTGAATGTACGGACTTAAGGCACTGGGGAACTGAAAATCGGGCGAGTTGGCCAGCATTTATGGTAGTATGACATCGCGACACTAGCGAAGACAGAAAGGAACAGAGGTCAGTAGTTTCCGTATGTCTTTCCGCCGAATGTTCCAGGGCACGCGATATGATTAATTAGAAGTGAGCTAATGCTCTCCCCCGCAAGATGAGAAAGATGCTTTCCTGGCCTAGTTCGTGAGTAGACATAATGGAAAGTAGCGCAAGAAATGAGGAAAAAGAAGGGCGAAAAGATAGCGCTGAACTCTCAATTTACGCTTTATTAGTGGCACGACCATCGAGTGACGCTCTTGTTTCTTGCACAGCACTTCCGGTTCACTTCCTGAGACGACCGGGGAGGAAATTCAATATAAATCTAAAAAAGGAAGAAAATAGAAAAATATAGCACTGTACAATATTCATGGGTTTCACTATATATATATATATATATATATATATATATATATATATATATATATATATATATATATATATATATATATATATATATATATATATATATATATATATATATATATATATCAGCATTAGCTTAGTTACAAGTTGAATTACTGAAGTGCCTGGAATAATTAGAATTAGAAATCACTGATTACCTCACACCAAAGCACAGAATCGTAAACTTTAAAGACCCAGCGCGTGAACACGACTTTGGCAAAATTTCTAGAAACCCGGAAGTAGAAAGCGGAAGTAATGACGTCACTAATGACGTAACGCACATGAAGGTGGCGTGATAGTTAACCAGCTAATTAATGGAAAACACTTGCCTCCGAGTGCGGCTTGTGCGTTGCGTTCGCCTAAAGTTAAGCTAAAGAAGACCAACGCCGAGGTGCGAGTGCACTAAGAGACACCTATGTCAAAGATTAGGGTCGCTTACAATTCTTTAGGAAAGCTGGTACCATATAAAAGGTGTTTCAGCGAACACTTTGAAACAATTTTTAAAAGTGCCTGTGACACATAGCGCTATTCCAGTCCTTGAATTGGTCTACTCGAAGAGGCGGACATTACTTGGTCAAAAAATTGAAATGCATAATCTACTAATTAAAAAAAATTCCCTAATTAGGTTTAAGCTAATCACCTAATGGCACATATTGCAATTTACAAATTCGAGCGAGTGAGACTGCCAGGCATATACACTTGAGAAGCATTGCCTGGATGACACCATTTGCGAGATATGAGCCGTCAAACTCGCGGTAAAAATGCTCTGTAGTTCGACTTACTTTCTTAACGAAACGTCGTTTTATGCATTGAAGCACAAAAGTAACTGGAACGCCAATGCATTTATTTCTCCGAAAAGTTCGGGAATTAATATCTCGAAACCGGAGTCATCCTGAGAATTCGTTCCAAGTGGATACGCCTTGCAAACGTCCCCGCAAGAATTTGTAATTTGTAATACGTGCCATAAGGTCATTAGTTAAAAACTTTATTAGTGAATTTTTGTTATTCAGTCGATTATGCATTTCAATTTTTTTTGCAAGTAATGCACGCCTCTTCCAGTAGATCAGCTCAAGGACTAGAATTCTGCTGTACCTGCCACAGGCAATACAAAAAGAAGTGTTCGCTGAAACACACGGTTCAGGGTGTCCCAGGTGTTATCCTGTTATAAGTAAAACAGACACAAATAGCACGGTGCAAGGTACGGATATAAGACCTATGGTGTTCGGTCGCCTGACCTGTGACCAATGAACTTCGTAGGCTTTATAATTTTCTCGCACCATGTTACTTTCCTTCATTTTTCTTTCATTGAACAGCTTGGCTAATGTTAGTTGGAATACACTGTATATACACGCGCTCCGCGAAACCTGAAGATGCGGAGTGCGAATTGATCAACAGCAGAATGACTTCGGAAAATCAAATTCACTTTGATATTAGGGTATCGACGCAATACTGATGCACTTAGCGCCGTGTTGTTTGATCAAAACTACCTCAGACTATTCACATGCAGTCGCATCGCGGCTCTTTTTCTCAAGATTTTTACTTCATTGAGGAGAGGCTTGCACATGCATTGCTTGCAATGACATGGTAATTGGAACTCCCTTCCGCTATCTCATCTATTTCAAATTATCTATTCATGTTATCTGTGTCAAGCGGAACTGGCTCCCATTTACCATATCACTGCAAGCAATGCATGTGCAAGCCTCTTTTCAATGAAGTAAACATCTTGAAAGAAGAGCCGCGAGGCGACCGCTTGTGAATTGTCTGTGGCAGTTTTGATCAAACAACACGGCGCTGAGTGCATCAGTATTGCGTCGATGTCCTAATATCAAAGTGAATTTAATTTTCCAAATTCATTCTGCTTTTGATGAACTCGCACTTTGCGTCCCCATGTGCCGTATTGCCGCCTGCATATGCACATACGTATACGTACCAGCTTTTCTAATAATGCTGCAGTTGAGAGTGCTGTGCTCTCTCTTTTCCTTCCCTTCCTTTTTCCATCATGCCTATCCACCGCCGCAATGATTATCTTACAAGTCTCTTTCTGGCTGATTTCTCTTAACTATAGCAATTTATTATCACCTTTCGTTGATTTTGGGCGCATCAATTCTTTTTGATTTATTTTGTTTTTCTTTTGTCAATGTCTCGTCCTGTCAACTTTGAACAAAACATGTAATTTCTCCTCATTGCTTCCCCCCCCCCCCCCCCATTGGCACCTCTTGATGCAGCTCAGTTTGTCTTAACCTTAATTTCTTCGCTCGTTTAATTTTTCTCTTCATTTCCACTTTATGCTTGCACGCGATGATTATTCTCCCGTTTTTACCACCACTATTGCACGAAAAAACCTGCAGCACAATTCCCCACTCCTCCTTTTTTTTATCTGCGACATTTAGACTTCCGGTACCCTATGCCCTCGCTTATTCTCCTGTTGAACGTGGGCGATAGTGAGCTATAAACGATACCAAGGACAACACCTGTCGCTCTGACGAAGATAAGTGCCTTTGCTTATACACTGGCTGAGGCACATCCCTTACTCTAACACTGCTGATCCGCTCAAGAGACGTCGCAAGAGTATCTCAATGTCTTTTACTGAGTTTTATTTTCGGCGGTTGTTACTACTTTTGCGATGCTCGCGGCATGAGAGCTCCATACTTGCATACCATACGCTGGCATACTGGGTCGTGTGTGAGTACTAAAAAAACGAAACTTCAATACGGAATACATATTAGGTGAATGTATAAAAATCAGGCTATAACTTGAGTAACTATTGAGTAGTCTGGTTGAGATGAACATAGATGTAACTGCTGACGCAAACGTAAAAAGAGGGGGCAAAGGCGAGCGTTACAGTGTTTGTCCCCATTTCAATGTGTGCGTGCTCTTTAGCGCCAATGGTCCTCAGCACTTATCCAAGACCAACTAGCCGGACAGTTAATCCTAAGTACAACTTGAGGCTGCTTAGTACGTCCAGCGACGACAAGTTGGTCAAGAAGTTGCTTAGATTTGGCTTAAAGTCACCGTTATAGGCTGGAGCTCGCTGTATCAGCGTGCTTGAACGCCGCCTTTAGAATAAAAAATCAAGGAAAGCCTTGTTCTGTCCGTTTTCATGCCAGTTTCCTTACAACCAGTGGGGGCAGCGAATTACCTGCCTTTCTGTTGCTTAATAATCACACAATTTCACAAAAGAACGATGGTTTGTCTATAGCTCACCGCGCCCCACAGCCATGAAGAAAGCTTTTGCTGCAGTGACTTGACGCGTGACGCCGAAAATGCAGAAAAGCGCACGAATTGACACGGCGATCATTCCAGAATGTGATTCGTAAGGTCGACCTGCTTTCAGGTGCACAAAGAGGATGCAACAACACCATGCTAGCTCGGCTGTACTCCTACTGCGCCGTTGGATTCTATGCAGAAGTGGAAGGGCAGCAGATTGACAAAATGGACAAAGCCGTGTGCCAGTACGACACTATTTTTTATTTCTTGCTTTTTCGCGGCTGCACGGTGTAACGCTTCCGTGAACTCTCTTAATCCCATTTAGTGTGGACGGGAGCGCTAGGCTGCGCTCGGCTGAGCGCCAGTGCAACGAGCTTGACTGCGCTGCTCGAAGTGTGCAGCTGCAGTGGCGCCTATAGAGGCGTGGCCCGCGTAGCTTCGTGTTGCGAGCTACACTTTGCTTCATCGCAGCGCAGGCTCGTGGGCCCAAACAACGTGGATTCTATGGGAAACAACATATAAGCAAAGAAAAGCGTATCTTTTCATGTTTGAAACGTGAGAGAGCTATTGCCGTGTTCAAACGTTCATCTGCTTCGCCATCGTTAATACCTTTGCACTACGGCGTTCCTCATAACCTCCACCGTGCAGTTTGATGATGTTAAATCGCGCACCTCAAGGCATGTGATGGACAACTTATGCAGAGGCGCGGCAACGCCCGTCGAGTAAGTTTTGAAATACGGGAGCACATTGGACATAAGTGGTAGCGTATATTTCACAATGCGTGGTAAATATGAATAGTGACGGGCAAGGGAGACCTTGAACTAGCGTCGCTGTAATATAATTACCTGAACCTCAACTCGCCTTCTAAACTAACGTGTACACCGGAAAACAACCGGTGGGAGCCAAGTTGAAATGGCTTTGTGTTCATTCATTACAGCTTTGTTCGTGAGTTCTTGAATTGTACAAAGGACGCCTATCATGACTCCCTCTGCGAAAATACGAACCTGCCAATCAAGCCAACCACCAGCTTTTTCGACAGTGTGCTGTTGACCAAATATGCACGCTTGTGCGGGATCGAGCACGAACTTGTGCGGCCCACAAAACCCCCGCACTTCACAATGACCGTGACAAACCCAATGATCGATAAATGCGGCCAGCCGGGTCAAATCGGCGGACCGGGCGGCCCCGGTGGACCAGGCGGCCCCGGCGGCCCAGGCGGCCCCTGCGGGCCCAATGGCCCTGTTCCGACAGTTTGCCAGCCCCCAGGTCAGCCCGGTGGTCCTAATGGACCCGGTGGTCCTGGGGGTCCCGGAGGTCCTGGGGGGCCCGGGGGTCCTGGGGGGCCCGGGGGTCCTGGAGGACCGAAGGGGCCAGATGGTAGAGAAGCCCCGCCACCAGGACACCCAGGGGGTCCCGGTGGTCCAGGAGGTCCAGGCGGTCCCGGTGGCATTGGTGGTCCAGGAGGTCCCAACGGCCCGAATGGGCCCAAGCCAGGAGAGCCTGGGGGATTGGGAGGACCTGGAGGACCCGGTGGACCAGGCGGTCCTGGAGGACCCGGTGGTATCGGTGGGCCAGATTGTGTATGTAGTACAGGTAAGCGAGCCACGCGCACAGAAAGTTTCATCGCTCCATAGTCTTTATCTCGCAGCAACACCACGGACAAGCCCAACTACGACGACCTCGACTACAACGCCACCGCCCCACCTAACCCCCATAACCAGGGGACCAGCACCGACGGAGCCGTCAACGACAACAAGTACCGAAAGCGGAACGTTGAGCTCTTTCAGCACCACTGAATCAGAGTACCCTTCCACAACGACACCTGGCTCCACCATGGAGACAACGTGTCTTGTCGTCAATACGTCTTTCCAGTACCCCGATATGTGCGACAGAAAGGAGCTGCTGCGGCGCTTCTTCACTTGCGGCATTACATTCCAGACCAACCTGGAGCTGCAGAAACCCGAGTGCAAGTGAGTTCATCTCTTTGGGCTAGAATGGGCGAATAAAGGGTTTTCGCATAACCTTCGCATGCGACCAAGACGAACGTATGGAACGTATGGACTGGGACTTTTCAGAATAATCACGGAACGATGCATATAAAAAAAGTGAAATCTAGGCCTGGAGGCGGCACTCTAAAGCCCGGAGAGTAGAGATGATCTTACGCTTGCGTGGACGCTGACTTCTCCTGTGTTGGAATCCCGCAACTATTTTATGCACACAATTGTTACCAAATGTATGGAGTCGCGTCATGAAATATAAACATTCCGAAAATTTTTCTTGAGACGGAGGGCGGTACACCTTCACAGGGACATCGGTTAAAAACAAGGCGCAGGCACTTCACGGAAAAGTATTCAAGGAACTCCGCCTCTTATTTGGATCCACATGCTTACTCGTGGTCACCCTATATAAACACAGTGACTGCAATAAATGGAAACGAGAGGCCCGATTTTTGTTAGTCAGAATCATACGAAGCCAACAGACAGTGAAACCAAGGAACGCATAGGGTAAATCTCTCGTTCTTTTTTTTAAAATTTGAAATGTAATGCAAAAATAACACCACACGGAAATGAAAGAAACCATATATATATATATATATATATATATATATATATATATATATATATATATATATATATATATATATATATATATATATATATATATATATATATATATATATATATATCAGCAGCTGCTACCTGACGGGTTTACGATGCAGGACATGAAGGAGCTGCGTATTGTGCGCCGTCGAGAAGGATATTTATGTCACGCGCGCTACTGCTTCGTCCCCAAATATCACTCAGACGACCTTCGTAACAGCTCCACAGTTAACGAAGGCTGGAGGAAATTCCTGGGTTCACTAGCGCAGTTTTAACGCTCTCTTATAGGGGTTCAGCAAATAGTAATGTATGAGAACTTGTTGAGTATGAATCAAATAGTGCCAACAGCGAACGGAATGGAATATGCAATATTTTTCAGATAATTTTCGAATGATCAGCCTTTTATCTATTAACACAAATCACTGTTGACATCCAAGTGTTCGCTACGTTGGAAAGTTTCCGATTGCATCGCCTTGTCATGAATTAGCAGGTATGCTTTATGAGCCGTGTTGTCAGCGCGTTTGGATCTGCGTGTATACGTACTTTCGAGAATGAAACCGCAATGAGCGCTGACTGCAGGAATGGCAGAGCGAAGAAAACACTTGTTCTCTCGTCGGAATGGTCGCGGCAGACGATGTAACTATAGTAATACATAATACCGCATTCGAGCGTATTTAGACTTATTTCCAAGAAAGCACGCAGTTGCAACACCGATAAATTGCACCAAAGAATGTCCATTGCCACATATCACGTGAGCGAGATTTCAGGGTGGCCAATGGTGGCTTAGCCCCAAAGGCCTGGTTCCTTCATAGATGCAGCGCGCTTTACGCAAATTTCAATTCTTTAGGAGCACTAAAAGGGAAAAAAATTTGCCGTCCAACCAACAGTAGCGGTTCTTATAAAGGAAACCCGCAGAGGGTTCGTTGGAAAAAAAAAACACAGTGGAAGGGCTGAAGCTTGCGTGATATTTCCTTCAGTTTCATGTTAACTCTGGCGATGTGAATTATTCGAAAACTACTCGAAAAATATTCGCATCTGCGAATAGTGACTATTTGATTCAAAGGCCTAATCAAATACAGGCCAATGTTCCAGTCGTTATCCGGAACTTTTAAATATTCGCGCACACCTACAGAAATCCGCCGCTGCCATGATGCTTCGCCAGTTATCATTTTCTCCATAACCTCCAGTGACTAGTAATCTGAAGCAGTCGTCACAGAAATAAGCGGTGTCTAATGCGTGATACAGACAGGGATTCCTTGGCGTGTCATATCTGTGCGGTGTAAGTGGGCAACCAGTAGACACAAAAGTCTTCGGTGAAGACGTGACTGCTCCCGTGTACCGGGAGTATTGCCACGGAGTGCATTCGTTTTAGCGGGGCTTCAGAGGTATCATGTTTTCTCCATGCTAAATAAGTCTAGTACCCTTATGAAAGTCGAACCTGTTAACGCCATAGTTTCCAACCATCATTAGATAAGTGTCCCAACACGGGGGCTAGGAAGTCCCTCGCCCCCCCCCCCCCCCCTATGTGTGCCCGTGCCTGTAGCACCGCAACATTTGCTCACGCGCAGCATTTTCTAAGCATGAATTTTTAAAATTGCAATTATGAAAATAGTTTATCAGCACATTAAGTGCAGTTGATATGAACCACTGAATGGTCCAAGCCCAAGTGGTTAAAAATACGGCGTCCACTTGCTGATGTCGAGCAGTGACTATTGATAGCAAAAATAAATAAATAAATAAATAAATAAATAAATAAATAAATAAATAAATAAATAAATAAAAACATAATTGTTCATTCTATATTTCCGCAGTCCTCATAATCCCGCTCTCTCTTACAAATCCCACTAATTTTTTTTCTTTACAGTGAAGGTAACTCATGGCGCATTTAAGTGCTCGTTTCTGAGTACTCTTGGGAAACGCTACCAAGAGAACTTAGATTTATCGTGACAATAAGTACACTCCTATAGTGCTAAGAAAGTTGTAATTACGTCCTATAATTACGCCATCTAAACAACTGGTCCAAAGTCTCCAACAAAAAGATAACAAATTTTTATTCAGCGCTCTAAAACTCACGTTATCAGAGGAAATGTATGTCCTCTTCGCTTAGGAACTCTCTGCAAAAACGGTCATATTCGCTACGTTGATAGCCTTGCATAAAAAAAAAAAATCTTTATAATCTTCGAAAGGAACGCCCTCTATAAATGTTCCATAGCTATAGTTCTTCGCAGACAAAGGGAGAAAGTACCTTTTCAGAAAGCGGTCAGGCACGGAGGCGGAACCCCTCCAATACGGCTGATTGAATGCTTTGAAGTATTCAGGCTCTCATACTGAGAACGATTAGGTGCGAAGATCAACAGGGAATATCTCAGCAGCCTGCGGTTTGCAGGTGGCATCGTGCTGTTCAGCAACGTTTGAGATGACTTACAACAAAGATTGAGTACTTTAGCTGACAGGGTTCGAATGTGTCTGAATATTCATATGCAGATGACTAAGACAACAAAAGAACAAGAATTTGTGACTGGCTGTCAGCTTTTATAATCGGTGCAAAAGTACATTTATCTTCTACAATTAGTCACAGGGCACCTGGGAGAGTTCTACAGAAGAATAAAAATGGGTTCATAACTCATGACCGGCAGCTTAGCGCTAGCTTTGAAAAGAAAAGTATACAGTAATTGCATTCTACCGGTACTGACATATGGCGCAGAAACTACAAGAAAGAAGCATGAGCAGGAGCTAAGGACAACGGTAAGAGCGATGGAACGAGAGATGACAGGTGCAACGTTAAGAGCTACAGAAGAGAGCCGTGTTAATAAAAATGGGGGTAGCCGATATAGAGTTAAGATTAAGAACAAATTAAGTTGGGCAGGCAATGAAAGGCATAATTAAAAATTCTGGGGCTTCACGTGCCACGACACTGTAGTGGGGAATTGCGGAATAATTTTGACCACCTGGGTTTTTTTAACGTGCACCTTACACGTGCTTATTGCATTTCGGGATCGAACCCGCGACCTCAAGCCTCAGCAGCGTAACGTCATAGCCACTGGTCTACCGCGGCTGGTTGTAATGCGTAGCGATGGTATATTAGAGTTACCGGGTGGGTGCCAAGGGAAGGGATGGAAGCGCACTCGAGTACGGCCGAGAATTATAGGAGATGGGGTGAACTGAGGAAATTTGCAGGCATAGGATGGGGGTCAGGTGGCGCAACACAGGCGTGACCGGAGGTCGATGGGAGGCGCCTCGGTGGACATGAAAGGCTGATGACAAAACTGATGATTATGATAATGACGAGCCCCTGTAGTTCACATCATACTCATCGCGTTTGCAGATAAGACCATGGCCGGAATGTACGCACTTTCCCCATTACAGCTGTCGAAATGGGGGAGCTTCCACCCTGCGCCTGCGCGCACCGTCGGCGCTGTCAGCCAATCCTTTTCAACGATTCCTTGTGACCCGTTCCGAGCGCGTTCGCTGTGCCCGCTCTGCGGAAAGATCAGTCGCGCCGGGAACTTAAAAAAAAAAAAAAACATTCAGTGTCCTCTGAATGACCTCGCTATTTTTTTGCTATTTTGCTACGCCTTCCCGAAACTAGTCGTTTCGGGAAGGCGTAGCAAAAGACACTGGCAGAAAATCTTGGAGCCAGTGTCATAGTGACAATTTACCGTCGAATCAAGCACTTAGCTTGCTCCAGATACACATTACTACCTATTTTCTTGAAAGTTTATTTGACGCCGTATGCCGTCAATAAATCGAAAATCGCAAGCAACGAATCAGCCGTCGTTGTCGCCCATATTCTTTCGTTGTAGAGATTTTCGCTGTCGAGACGTTCACAATACACATAGTATATAGAAATGCGCCCTGGAGAGACGAAATCCTTTGTTGTACAGATGACTTCGTTGTAGAGGCATTGAACTGTATCTCTCCCTCAGAAGCTGCACGAAATCGTCATATATGCCCTCGTGCTTGAGGATGGGCCATAACGATTCCCTGTCTACGTTGTCGTAAGCTGCCCTAATATCTAGAAACGATATCCATAATGGTCTATTCTGAGCTATTGAAACCTCTGTGCACTGAATTAATACAAAGATGTGCTCTATGTGGCTGCCTGGTGTGAACACATTCTGTAGTTGCCCCAATATACAGGGCGATCATTTTTTAGTTTTAGCAAATTTTTAACATCCTGTTGCATATAACATAATTCTACTCCTTGAGATTGATTATTCAGATAGGCGGGTAGTACTTGCACGAGAAACCGAAAGATATATTAAGTGAATTAAGAAAAATATACTAATTATCTTCTGCATTAATTACTTTACGGCACATGTTCACTCCAGAAGCCAAGTAATTAATCACAGCAAGCAGCAAAATACCTACACCGACGCAGACAGGCGCTGACACCTTTGTACAAAAATAACACCACTCGCAGAAAGAAATCACCTTTAACTACCTCTACCTAACAGAAAAGCCAGAAGTGCGAAAAAGGAGGTCAAGACTTTATCGCTCTGGCACTCTGCTCCGTGCTGCGCTGAGAGGATAGCTCTGCTGAGCAGGCACGACTGCTTTCTTTGACGTCACAGTCACACTATCATGAAGCTGAGGATCACTTTGCTCAAAACTTCTCTGTCTACCTTCTCTGTCTACCTATGCGTGCAACAGATGCGGTCGTATCAATCTTTTCCCTGTTTTTTTCCACCTATACTTGAAACATATCTTGCCTATCTCGACTGCTGACCGGTTGATGCTTCAATCTACTTTAAATCCAAGCGCTTCTTGAAAGTTTACGTTACCTACGGGCTCACTGGATGAATTCCTTCGCATTCCAGTAAGATGTGCTGAGTGGTCTCCGGATTTCGCTGCAGCATACACATGCCTCCATCTTATTCTGAATATTTAAAAGATTATTTGGGCTCCGAGGGAAAGCGATGTCAAGCGCCTTATAGACCTTTTCACGGAGGGCCCGTGAGCGCCGCCATGTTTGATCACGTGATGACGCGTCCGTTACTTACCTCAGCTGCCTCCGTTTCCTTCGTGTTTACAATGGATGTGCATGACACCGGTACGGTTTAGTAAACCTCCTTTCGGCGGATATTGTAGGAGGTGACTGGGTCGACGGTACAAAACTTTGGCCACAGCTTCAGAGGGCCATGTAAGCGCTTTCAGAGTTCATTACAAATTGTCCTAACGGTGCGAGCAGGTATACGATGCTTGTACTAGAAGTGGGGCTAGAAATTTATTCTAATCTGTGCAAACTCTGATTGTTTATTAAATCCGGATCAGTGCATTTTACTCTTCGTTATTTATTTGTGAAACATGTTGAAGAAGCTTTTTCATGTTTCTTACTCAATAACGTTCCTCGATGCGGTTATTCACCGATTGCTTATTTTCTGCCTAATCGCTCGCTGATGTACTCAGTAGCCATAGAATTGTTCCTGCTGGGCACAAGTCTTGGAGCATAGATGTTCTCTATAATGACTAGTAGCAAATACGTATTATTGCAAGTCACTCGCTTACTCTGTGGAGCGTCACGAAACGCTCAGCTTCGAACATTCGTTTGCTGTCGGTCTAATCGCTACCACCCATGCGTCGGCGCATTGATTCAAGTATGTGCCAATTCACTAATTCTTCATACATTGTATATAGATTCGACGTGTTTACCTGTAAGTTGGGGAAAATGTGTGTAGATAACGGGTGAGAAATTTACTAAGCCAGGAAGCGCCGTTACTCCATTTGTCACTATGCAACGATCGGTACTCAATCTACCCGACGTTCCCGGGTTGAAGTCCTTTCTTTGGAAGTTAGCGATACAACGCTAGCGGATGAGTGAAGTTTTGTCCTCGATGAAAGCCGTGCATCGCGAAGGGCCGACAATAGAGGCAGTCCAGTCCTTATGTAGCAGCGGTCCGTGAACTTGGACACACAGATTCATTCCGTTCCTATTATTTTTGCAGCCAACTGCCATTTCACGTTTTGCAGCATGAATGGAGCACAATGCGTAAGCGAACACCCAGTTGCAGTTCCAACAAACGATCGCACAGTAGTAGGATAGAAGCGGTAATGGTTTCGCATTCGTGCACTTTCGCAGAGGCAACGTGCGGCGCGCCGCGAAGAACACCGTCCCATTTTTCAAAAGCAAGCCGCTCCGCGAAAAGGGTCTATAGCAAAGGCTATAATGGGGTAATCGCACGCAAAATCCACTCCAGCGGTGATAAGACTTACACGCTTTGCAAGAACGAGAGCGTAGGGATGCTTTTCTTCCTCGCTGGAACCTATGCTCTGCACCATCACGTGGCCTTTTGTGTACAGCCTGACAGGCCCACTAACATAATGCGTCCTCCTTTGCCTCAGGTGCTACTACGACTACAAGAAGTGCTTTGAGGATGCACGAAAGGAGCTCAAGTGCCACACTACTGACCAAACTAAGGACCCACTCGTCATCACCGTGAACATTCTGTCCGAACTAATGATCAACATCTACAGTGTCAAATGCATTCCGGCAATGAGTATGTTCAGTTTTTATTCTTAGCTTTCTTGAACCTGATACGTGCTGAATGTTCTTCCTCAATTACCGCAGCTTAGCTCACGAGAAGGAGTAAGATGTACCAACCTGCAACAACAGCGTTGCTACCACGGAATACTTGACTTTTTTGCGGGAAAAATCACAACAGACCGACTTCACCACGTTCAGAGCGCATGCGCGTAGTCACCCTGTCTGCGTCATAATGACAGTAGTCCCTGCCGCTTTGCCGCTATAATTGGGTTAAAGGCGACATCGCGAGAAATGCCGAGGACATGCGAACGCAGATTTTTCACGCGATAGCGTGAAGGGCCCTGTGCAAAAATCCGGCGTCGACATCACGCGTCGACCATCGTTTCGGCAAAAATAATTTCGAACCACGCTTACCCAAGCACGCACGCCCTCCATGTAACGCAAGGAAGTTACTTAGCTAATTGAATTTCTCTAGGTAAGATACGTCAGAAAAATCTTAATGTACGGCTTAAACACAACCTGCAGACATGATAGCGTCGGATTGTAATTTGAATATACGAGAAGACATAATTCAGTTACGCGGAAAATAAAAAAAAACACAAACTCATTTTCCAGCGTTTCTACCTTTCATAGAGCGGCCATGGCCTCCAAGATTTGTACGCGCCGGCTCACGCAAATCTCAAAGGCCATAAAGCGGCGCGCCCGGTTCTTTGCAACACCTCCAGATGGCGCTCGCCTCCGCCGCATCGCGGCTCACGCAAGAGGCAGCGTTTCTACCAGAAAGCTCGCCTTCGCGTATAGCGTTAGCCACCAGAGTTCCCCGGTAAACATAACGGTTACATAAGCTGCAGTTGCCGGGAAGCGTGAAAAGCAGTCAGGGATCTTTAAATGCTATTGCGTTCCACTCTTAAAGGCAAAGCTTAAGTGTCCTTCAAATTTTTGCCAGAAAACTTTCGGCATAATTCAGGTGGTGCGTGTACTCCCAACCCCTCATCTACAGAATCTTCTTATTTTTACATCTCCCCCTTTTTATATCGAAAGACATGAGGGCTTGTCGTGGTACAAACACATGCTTCGCACCATACATACTGTAAAAATATTTACTCCCTAAAGGTGTTTTCTTGTCGCACCGGTACAGCCTTGGGAGCACAGACATATCCGACAAAAGAATTTTACAGGGAGAGATATGAAACCCTCCTGTCGGATATTTCTGTGGGCCCAAGGCTGTCAGAACGATTACATAGTTTTCAACTACATTTTTGTCATCGCACGCGTACTTGGAGCTCCGTTGTCGTCCTCTATAAATATTTGTAAGGTCCTAATGGTAAAGGTGTTATCAGTGTGACAAGAAAACACCCTTAGGGGTGTAAACATTTTTGCAGTGATGCATAGTTCCCGTTTAGCCCGCTAAGGATTACTAAAACCAGTATTACTTGCGGCAGTCGTGGCGCAGTAAATGTTGTGAAATCGGTCTGTTCAGAAAGGTGCCTTTATTTACGCCTCCAAATGGTAGCACCAAACTTGAGATTGCGTTACTTCACAGGTACCGCGGCATGAATTTAGTTTTTTTTTTTTGTCTGCAGGAAATGCTCTCGGAAAGATGTCTCGTTGATTTCGTTTTCAAATGTAGTATTCCTTTTTCGTAGTTTGTCCTACAATTTGTCAGACAGTCTGTGACCTCGCCAGCAGGCAACTTTAAGTACAATGAAACCCTTCTTCATTCCGAGGTGCTTATGAAAAGGAATCGACAGTCCCAGCATAAATCAACGGAAATCGTACGGCGCCGACACGCGCAAGCTGTCCAGCTAGTTCCAATGGAAAGTGTTAAATTAAGGTGTCCAAGCGTTGGGGTACACAAACCACCGGGCGTGCAAAGGAACGCAAAGGGCCTACAATGGGCAAAGGTGGTGATGTGGGCTTGTTGGTACATCGTGACTAAATGTGGTTGAGCGCAGGAAAACATGAGGACAAAAGAAAGCGCACCCAGAGAAGGTGCGTCCAATGCACCTTCTTTTGTCCCCGTGTTTCAGTGTGCTGAGCCACTTTAGCCTACAATGGAGCTTGTTTACCCCAATGCTTGGGTACTCTAGTCTAAACCTCTCTTATGTGGCAAACTTACGCTCTGTGTCCGCCTCGCGATAGAACCCGCGCAGCGGCGCAGAGGTGTTGATATCAGAAGATAACAACCTCCGCGTTATCGCACGATATCTGTATAGTGCAGGGCCTCAGATGGGCTGTAGACCAGGTTTACGAGTCCCATCATGCCAACGTGGGCTCACAGGAAATACAGCACCGCGGGCAATTGAAACGCTCACGGTTTAGGGCGAACTATAGCGCATTCTTTAATTTCTTTTCGCCATCTCGTGTATTGTCCATGGGAGTTCGGTTTGGACGCTTAGTGAGAGGTTTATATTATCTTAGTATAGGCATTCAAAATTTAATTCTGTGGTTTACGCGCCAAAATCGTGATACACGGTGCACGGGCATCTTTGCATTTTGCCCCCATCGACATGCGGCCGCCGCTGCCGGGATTTAGTACAGACATCAGCAGCCCTCCATAACTAATGTGGGTGAAGACACACTGTAAAAAAACATTACACCGTTAATGGTGTTTTCTTGTCGCAATGTCAACACCCTTACCGTTAGGGCCTTACAGAAATTTACAGAGGCCGACAACGGAGTTGAAAGACGCAGTTGAAAACTATGTAATCATTCTGACAGCCTTGGGCGCACGAATATATCCGACAAGGGAATTTCACATGGAGAGATATGAAACTATCCAGTCGGATATTTCTGTGTGCCCAAGGCTGTCAGAATGATTACATAGTTTTCAACCACGTCTTTTGTCATCGATCGTCTAATTAGAGCTCCGTTATTGCCTTCTATAAATTTTTCTAAGGCCCTAACGGTAACGTTGTTACGAGTGCGACAAGAAAACACCCTTACGGGTGTGCAATTTTTACAGTGCATGCTCTTGAGGTACTGCTTCTAAGAAATGTTCTGTTTTTTAATATGTCGTTCGAGCTTCATTTGTCCACGACAACATGCTAGTGATGTGAAAGAATTTCAATGCACGGGTGTATCGCGTGCAGTCTTTACATAAGCGACTTTACAGCCTAATGTTACCAGGTGTACAGCGCTGCCTCAAGTTATTCCACAACTTTGAGGTGGATTGTGGGCTTTTTAGGGACACGACTAGGGACGTGAGCACAGCTTATATATATATATATATATATATATATATATATATATATATATATATATATATATATATATATATATATATATATCACTATCGGCGATTTGCGGACCAGTTAGGCAACTATGGGCTCTACAGAGGGCTACAGAACCAGGGGGAAACTCGGATAGTTTATGGACTGTGTAATCTGACGTACGCGGCTGTATGTTCACAAATCCTGCAGTATAACAAACAAAAATGAGAAGAAACACGTCGGAACGAGCATTGACTTCACTAAAGTTTCGGCCGTGGCCTCCATCGCAGCAATAGTGGCGGCTTATATAAAGTGTCACAATGACCTCAGTATGATTGTAAAGAAAAGCAAACACCGTTTATGGCTTGTGAATAAATGACGGAAACACGTATTCAAACAGAACAGGTGAAAAAAAGAAAAACGCGTGGCGACAAATGGACGAAACCACATTAGGGTATCATGAGCCAAAAACGATAGGCAGAAAAACAAAAGGAAAGGCAAAACCCATGCTGCACTAGCACATTCTAAATGAGCAGCATTGAAAATGCGCCAGCAACAGTTTCATTTTTTCGATATACGTATTAGAGTATTTCACAAAATTTGAACTAAGGATTTTAAAAATGTTGTTATCCGCAGCTGGGTGAAACGAACGCCATATGGTTTGCTGTCATGTGGCGCTGCTCCAAATATTTCTATCCCGCTTAATTAGTTAATTAACAGATCAAGTATTGAAAAATTTTGATATTCACTTTAAAGGGACACTAATACGAAACAATAAATCAGTCTAGACTAATGAAGCATTGTTTGAGAACCCTGCAGGCAGTCATTAAAAAGATAGTTTGATTATTAGATGAGAAAATGAAGGTCCAAGTATTAGTATTCGAATTTCACGCCGAAAACCGTGCGCCGGTACGTCAGCGTGACGTCAGGGATTCCAAAGTATGTTTTCGCATTTGGGCCGCGTTGGCTGAATAAAGGTTCCCGAAACTTGCCATGTTTACTATTTGGTTCCTTTAGAAGACAATGTAGTCAATCTGTACCGTTATATATAATTAGTAGGCCCTAGAAGATGCCATCAAAATCCAAGCCGTCACAGCCCCCAGGTGCGGGAACTCATGTAGGCGTCGCGAGCCGTATTTCGTTCTTGCGCTTTTTCTGGCTTACCGAACGTCTTATCGTTGTAAGAGTGGTGTTTTTGGTGTTGTTGAACGATAATTTACTGATGCAGAAGAAATCATTTTTCACTTTAGTGTCCCTTTAAGGCCAAGTGCGTTTCGTTGTGTTGTAGAGGGGATTCAGAAACGACCGATCCAATTTTTTGTGGCAACATACATGCTGCGTGGTAATTATTTTCGCTTTATAATGAAAGCCCGCTTTTGTCAACGTGTCCCTTCCTTCGGCATTGAATTTTCGATATGTGCCAGACTATCTAGAACGAAGCAGCTTTTACCGGGAATTGTTCTATACGGATATGGTAGCGTCCACTTCGTCTTTTTGTTCCAGGTCCCTTAAATTTCGAGGAATGTAATCAAGCATTAGCACTGAAGAAAATCATGATGTGTTGTGTCACGTACTTCTCCCTCTCTGATGAACACACGAAGTCGGTATGGTCTGGAGCAGCGGACACTTGTAGGTAAGTAAAAATGTATGAGGATGACACGATCAGTAAAATGTTACGGTTCTTTATCTGCAATAGGTACTCGTAGAATCAAAGAAAAAAAAAGTTCTTTAGATGTCCTTGAACGAGCACGGAAAAATAATATAACTGGTAGACGTACAAATATATGTTTTTATAGCTTAATATCCGTAGGATATAGCTGAAAAAGAAAGAAATATGTCGCAGTTTGGCCCTAAAGGCGAAGCACCGGTTGCGATAGCAAATTGGTAAAGAGCTGTACGAAGTAAGGATTGTACTCGTAGTTTTATCGGCCGTATAAACTTGTAAACGTTCGCTTACTAACAAAATTATGGTGTCACGCGCACACAAGCAAACATGAACGCATCTCACTCGATCACTGCGGACACTGTCAAAATGCTGGCGTGAGAAAGAGGGGCAGCAGCAGCGAGGGAATCCTTCGTGCTTCCTCTTGCTTCGACGCGAACTAAGCGGCGAGAACACAGCGCACGGCAAGGCCATCAGCCCTCCGCGCACCTAGAGTACCCACCGCAGATCGCTGTCAACATAAGGCCCGCGCGGCCGCACTCGCCATACGCAGCCGCCGCCGGAGCTGAACCCCCTTTTCCTCTCTGTTGTCTTGCGGCCGATGGAAGACGGCGCGCTTTCTCTCTGCCGTCTTCCCTTGCGCGCGCGAGATCGAGCCACTATAGACAGTATTAGTTGGGCGTCCGCAAGCACCCACTTACGCACCGCGCGAAGTCGTGCGTACGTAGCGAAGCGCTCGCGCCCGAAACGGCGATATTTAGCCGGACACGAAAGTTGGGAAGGGGATTGCTTACTTGCACGCGCAGAAGCCGGTAGTGCTTGCACGCGCCGCCATATGCCAGCTCCTGAAACTGTGTAGCCAATATCAGCCGCCACGAAGTTAAACCACAAGCCGGAGTCATATCTTTGGCAAGAGCCATATCGAAAAATACGCTCTCGCGGACACGCGAGAACGTGCGAGAATGTCCCGCAAAGCCCGCAGCGAACACTACGCAGCTTCTGAAAAGCTGCGGGCGCACGCAAGAAACCCTGCGTGCTCCTGCGTACTGCGCATGCTTATTGTCGCCTCCGCAGGTTTCCTGCGTACGCAGAGCTGCTGCGGGCGCCCAACTAAAACTGTCTGTTCCTTTTCTGCTCACCTTTGCACGCTTTCATTCGAAGCCACAGCATACGGCGGGCATATAGCACGCGCCCGCGATGTCATATATACAACTTCGACTTTATACGAAAATCACTGCGACGGTCACGACGACGGCGGAAATGCGCATTACTATCGCAAAAAAAAAATACGAATAGAAGCATCCGAACAGGAACTTGTTGGTTGTTGGCAGCGCCAACAAACGGCACAGGAGCGGACAGTACAGGATATTCATTACCAAAACGTACACGCTGAAAGAAGCCGAAAGACTCACGAAAGCACTACCAAACATTGTGTGTCCCTGCAAAAGGCCTTGAAAACGAAGCAATAGCGAGCTATCATTCAGTCGCGTAGAGTTAATATGTTCATCAATCAGGGCAACTGTGAGCGAGTTGACGCGTGGCGGCTCTTTGCAGCGCATAGCGAAAGCCTCGTGGATTTCACTAGCCCGTGTGTCACGATACCTGCAGCCTGGCGGAAGCCCTTCTTTAACTAACACTTGGCACAATTGACGGCCGAATGGCTGCCTGTTTTCAGCTTCCTGTTATTAGCATGTTAGTGAAGGCAGCCATTAAAACGATGACCTCGTTGTCCGTGACAAAGGCCTGAATTTTTGAGGAGACGATGCGTTTGCCACGCGGATTGTCGCAGGCCATGTCTTAGGGGCAATTTGCGTTCGCTTTCTTGCAAATGGCATCTACATTGTTGCTTGCACTACGCTTCCTACACTTTTCATCGTAGTCTTTCACATTCGAAACTTACGCAGGCTAATTTCCACCATGTTGGACAGAAAGAACTCTGGAAAATCAGCGTACGTTAAGCGTTATATTATCGCTGCTGAGCACCGTGCAACTTGAGGTCATGAACGAACAACGGCGTTCCTCAACGTGGCGTGCTCTATGCGTGCTTTACATATTTTGAATAGTAAGATGCGTTTGGCGTAGGTTCAGCAAGTGTGGTCATGACCTGCGTGCACCGTGAGATCAAGGAACTGTAATTGATGTTTTATATATAAGGGCAGCTCCCTGGTTGTTTCCACTGACCCGTGACATGAGAACTCGTGAAATCACGAGGCTTTTGCTATGCACCGAAATAGGTCACGTGTCAGCTCACTTGCAGCTGCCCAGACTGGAAAATTTCAGTAGCCGAGTGACAACTCACTCTTGCTCCATTTTTCTAAAGGCCTTTTGTAGGCATGCATAATATTTTTCTTTGTTGTTTCTTCGTGGTTGTTGTTGGTGTTCTCGTTCGCAATCTGCCTTTCCTTCCGTTTCCTTTAGCGTATGTGCTGTTGCAGCACAATAAATGCCTGTGTTGATAGTCGGCGCTTTGACGTGTCCCGCTGTTCATGCTGTTTCTCCTTCATGAAAACCGAACAGCCGATTTTAGCCGACTGAAACTTGATCTATGAGCAAATTAGGAGTCGCAGATTTAAGTCATATTGCTTAACATATACCGGAGACTGCCACGGAGAAGTCGTGAACGATCACGAAAGGAGAAGGGGGAAAAGCGTTCTTGTAAGTACTGGGTCTTCATAGTATAACTCTCGGACTGCGAACTGGCTATATAGGCGCAACTTTCAGTCCGTTCCCACAGCAATTTGGCTTCGTTATGTACTGGCTGACTTTTACAAATACATTCTTTACTTGCGCTCAGCTATGCGCAGGACGTGCAGAGGTGTATTGCCATTGCTGAACACAAGACCAAATGCGTCAACCACAAGATCTTTGCCCATGCTCGGGAGTTCGTCAAGCACGCAACGAGCGACAAGCATCATAAATGTCGACTGAACATTTGTGAGTATGCACACTAACAGCAAAATCGCGATGAGGATGTAACCGTGTTTATATGGTGCTCTACGCCCGTCATAATTATTTATTTATTTATTTATACAATACTGCGGACAAGAAGTCCAAGCAGGGTGAGCAAAAAACAAAGATGATATACAGAGAAGAACAAGATGAAACAAGTGTGCAACGCGTTTTTCACACAAATTGTTTGGTCGTAAGGTAGACGATTAAGAAAAATTTTAACTTGATTACAATACAACAACTATAATATAATACACGAAATAACAAGATTATTTACACAAATTATATACAGCTCACGGGCGCTGGGGGTATGCTTCAGTTAGTTTATTCCAGTCATTTATTCTTTGTGGAAAAATAGAGTACCGAAAAGTGTCAGTCCTTGCGAAAATAGGTGTTAGAGAACGAGGGGAGTGGTGTCGAGTGGTTATGCTTATCAAGGGGGATACGTATTTTGCGGTGTCTAAGGCTATCCTGTGATTAATTAAGTTTGAAAGAAACTCTAGTCGACTTTTCTTTCTTCGAATTTGTAATAGTTCAATGCCGTTATCAGTTAGTAATGCAGTGGGGGAGTCAGTAGCCTTAAATTTACTGTAAATAAATCGTACTGCTTTTCTTTGAATTCTTTCTAGGTTCTTAATGTTAATTTTCGTGTAATGGTCCCAAAATATGGAAGCATACTCAAGTTTTGGCCTAATTAAGGAAAAGTAAGAGAGTAGTTTAACACTCGGAGGAGCAGTCTTGAGTTTGTGGCGCAGAAGGCATAGTTTCCGGAAAGCGGCAGAGCAGATGGTACTTATGTGCAAGTTCCATGATAAGTCACTCGTTAATGTTAAGCCTAAATATTTATAGCATGTTACTTTCAGTAAAGGTGCTGCAGCTAAATTGTAAGTGTAGTCTAAGGGTACTTTTTTGCGCGTTATGGGGAGATAGACACACTTAGTTGCATTAAGAAGCATTTCCCATTGCTCACACCAATTCAACACATTATCTAAGTTAGAGTTAAAATCATATTGGTCAGTAATGCAGGTAACTTCTCTAAACAAAACACAGTCATCAGCAAATAGACGAATCTGAACTGGGGTGTTAACGACATTGACAATATCATTAATATATAGTAAAAAGAAGTAGAGGGCCAAGTACGCTCCCCTGCGGAATGCCAGAAGTTACCGGAATCACAGCACCAGAATTACCGCGATCACAGGCCTTGTTAAGCCCAGGGCAGCGCATGGAATGTTTTATTTATTTATTTATTTATTTATTTATTTATTTATTTATTTATTTATTTATTTATTTATTTATACATACTGCAGCCCGTTAGGGCTATGGCAGGAGTGCGTGTAGTAAAACTAATTACGATATGCAGAAACAGGAACATAGAAACAGAAAAATGTAAAGGAACTATACATCAGCAATAGCATTTAAAATTGAGAAGTGGGTAACAGACGAACTTCGGCAGGTAACAAATTACACTGTTAAATCATTCGGCGAGAAAAACGGTATTTGAAAGTGTTAGTGCGTGTATCGAGTGGTCTAATATTAGAGGCACGATAAGCTCTAGTTGAAGTCGGGCAAGCAGGCGTTAAAAGGGAGGCATCTGATAGGTGACAAAGAGAGTTCTTATAATAGAAAATCTTCAGAGATTCTATGTGCTGCCGCCTAGAAAGAAACTGGAGGTTTAACACAGCAAGAGAAGCTGACGGTGAAAAGTCTCGGTGGAAGCGACGGTAAACAAAACTAAGAACCTTCCTCTGGACCGATTCAATACAATTAATTTCGCATTGTTCATATGGGTTCCATACGGAGAAAGCATATTCTAAAATTGGGCGAATCAGTCTTTTGTATGCTACTAATTTAGTGTCCCTCGGAGTAGCAAAGTCCGGCGGATGTAACCAAGTTTTTTTAACGCTTTACTACAAATGTAATCTATATGTTTGGATCAAGGCAAGGTGGGTGTAAAAATGACGCCTAAATATTTGTATTGAAAAACTCTTGTTAGTGATACACCGTTGCAAATGTAATCAAAACATACGCGCATGTGTCTATTAGTAAAAGATATTATAACAGTTCTATCAAAATGGATGCTCAATTTCCGGGTAGCACACTAGTTACAAAATGAAACAAAGGCATCCTTAAGGCGCTGATGATCAGCGAATGAGTCAACTGGTCTGTACATAACACAATCATCTGCATAAAGGCGTAAAGGCGTGTTTTTGAAGTAACATGGTCTGGAAGGTCGTTAATAAGCAATAAGAATAGTAGAGGGCCAAGTAGAGATTCCTGTGGGACCGCTGATGTGACGTCGACTGCAGACGAATCAGCAGAATCATAGCATACGAATCGGAAATGCAAAGAAAGTAAAGCGGAAATCCAAGACACCAACTGGGGGTTATTCAGAATATTACAGAGTTTCAAAAGCAGTTTAGAGTGTAGTACAGTGTCGAAAGCTTTGCCAAAGTCAATGAAAATGGTGTCAATCTGATTACCTAAGTCGATGTAATGAGAAAGGTCATGAGTGAACTCCCTAAGTTGGGTTACAGTACTAAAACCGCGCCTGAAGCCGTGCTGAAAGCTGTTCAATAAGTTATTATTTTCAAGGAACATTATTATATGCTTATAGGTTATGTGTTCCAGTATTTTACATGAGGTTGGAGTTAAAGAAATATGTATATAGCTGTCTACGTACATAGGAGCTGTCTGTCACCAGAGTTACTTTAGATTTACCAGAGTACTTTAGCTCTTTTCCAGGAAGAAGGCACAACACCACTATTAAGGGACTTCTGACATATAATCAACAGATATTTAGATGCCCATAGCGAGAACTGTACTAAAAAGGAATTCGAAATTCCATCAGGGCGGGCTGGTTTTTTTAGTGTCTAAGTTCAGTACCAAATTCAAAACACCTTTTTTGCTAATGTTGATATCATCAATTGCATAAGAATCGTTAGTTGTAAGTGTTGAAAGACTGGAATCATCCGAGGCGAACACTGACTTAAAGTATGTATTACACGCTTCTGAAATCTCTACTGGATTGTTAACAACACTGTCGTTGATATTAAAGGATGTGGAAGAAGATGCTTGGGGAAGGATGGCACGTAGAAATGAAACCAATCACGCATATTTAATTCGATCTTGTCTATCCAGTTAAGGCAAAAGGGCGCACTGCGGTGTCATATAAAGTTTTCGTCGACCCGACCAGGAAAACGTGCTGCCAAAGAAATTAAAAGGAAGCGAGCAGACCAAAGCACCGTGCGTTGGGTGCATGTTAAGGAACCTCAAGTGGACAAAATTAATCAGGAGTCTCCCACAATGGCGTGCCTCATAATCAGAAATCGGCACGTAAAACCCCAGAATCTATTTTTTCTAATGTTTTAGAAAGACGGGGAGAATAAGGCTAATAGATAAAACTCGGCTGCCTGCATAACTTTCAATGGACCGAAGCGCACAGCCCACGGAACTTGATGCTTCCTTATTTCCGCACTATGGATTCCAACGTTTGCCATTAGCACAGTCTGCAGTGCCTGCATTTATGACCTATAAGCAGTAATTGGCATCAAGCCTTCTTCGCCGTACGGACAACACCCTACACAAGTAGTGATTAGGGTATGCAATATCTGTGGTTATTGCGCGCGGTCAAATGCTATAATGAACCGCCATGACTGCCATGTTATTGTTCTTCACGTAAATAAACCGATTGAGTAGGAACTGAACGATACGTACTCCTAATTCCTTCTGCCACCTTTGCCACCGTAATTTCTTTCCCACCTGCAGCAAGTTGTTTTTTGCATCCACTTTCATTTCCATTAATTTATGGTTTCTTTATTTCATTTATTAAGCACAAGTAATTTCCCCTATGTTGTCCTTGGTGTCAGTGTTTGTTGGCTTCTTATGATACGACTGATGAAAATAGGGCCCCTCGGGTAACCCCTTTCTTCCCCTTCTGCCACCTTGTAATACAACCAATTATGTTCTGTAACAAAAGTTCTACGAGAATATATTATTCCTAAAGTGCAATATTAAATAGGTTAATTGGTTATTTACGGATCAGATATACTTTTTAAATATTAGATAGATTAGTGAAAGGAGAAGTGACGTCCACCCGAATATCACACGAGACGAAGTAAAGGCTGCAGGTTACATTAAATGTAGATGATTCTAGTGTGTGCCAACCTTTGTTGATACACCTCAACCTTGCAAATTCCTACAGAACTTGTAATATCACAGTTTCTTCGCTCACAGTTTTTGATAAGGTGCCCTCACGCAGAGAGTTTCTGCCCTTCCGGTTAGACAGAGCTCTGACTACGTCATGTCTCGAGTTAGACTCCAAGTTCACGACAAAACTGTTGTCTGTAAAGCTTCCTTTGTGAGGTGTCACTCAACAGAACCTTTATTTTAGGAGTCTTGTTTTCGTCAGAGCGATAGCTACTTTCATATGTAAATGTGGCAGAAAATAGTTAATACAGCTTGGTAGAGTTTATGCCACTAAGCGTATAGTAGAGAGTAAAGTTAGGGCTGGTTAAAAAGGGCGGGCATGAGAGGATGCGGGTCGCTGAACCTTAGGCTTCTCTCGCTTTCGATAACTGGAAGGTTCTGCGCGCCCTCATTACCACCACTGTGCTCCGTCTCGCGGATTGTGTGTATTGCAGCGAAATCAAGAGCTCGTGTCAGTGATTGAATAACGAGGGCGCGTTCCAGAAAAGGAAGGCCCGCCCATCGAGCGCTAATGATCCTTTTGTGACGGTTTAATTCAGTCAACGTCATACGGAGGGCGATCAAAGGCGGACACAGGAGAAGCCCTTCTCGATTTCTTTTCGTTTTGGCTAACGTGACCCGTAGCTCTGCACTGCACTGCGTTGGTGAGATAGTGTAACACGTACTTTCCAACATTTCAGTTCCCGTTAACCAGCCCTCACCTTGCTCTCTATTTGTTCTCGGCCGCGGAGGACAGCAGGAACACACACGCACGTGCACATGAACGCAAGCAGAGGGACAGAGATTAATAAGTTGCTGTGAAAAGACACCACGTATTTTCCTTCGGGCTTACTGCGGATGGACATATCAAGTCGCACAAACGCAAAAATTCGTGTTCTGTAGTGGCGCGACGGGCGAGTACGCATTGTACAATGAAAAAGCACATCTTTTAGTTAAAACATACAAATTCATTCGACACTTCTCACCGTAAGAGGCCTATAGCGAAGGAGGAGAACGCTCGCATGTTTCAGCTACTGCGGGCCTAAGTTTATAAGCCGAAGGCCGAAAATAGCGCAAGTTCAATACTGTGGTCGTCTCAGTGTAGTTTTGCGTAATATACAGAACTGTGACGAAACGCCAATGAATGTTTGCACACGGAGTGTGTCCGCATGGTCCTCGGAAAGAATGTTCTGAACTGGTTGGCCAAATTTCGAAAACGCAGCGGACCAAATGTGTATTGTAGAAATACGACGACTGATTTTAAACGTCAAATTCTTAATATATTAATTCTTAATAACAATAAGTTATCAAGAATACAGGGAAGCGAGGGGTCGGGATTTTGTGACAACCATACTTAGGCCGACAGACAAAGAAGCCCAGAAAAGCACATGGGAAATTAACTGTTCATTTTATTGAAACGTTCAAAACATAAAGAAAAGGGATATGGAAGTTGACGAATAGACGACTTGATGGCCTATGGTCTGGTAAGATGTGGGTAGCCAAACCCACATCATCCATACTACGCATGCAATGTTCTTTAGCTTCTGAGCTATAGCAGCGACTGTCTCCCCCTCCACTTTCTTGTGCTATAGTTGTGCATGTGTACTAAATCTAGCCCTGGGAGTGCTAGCCAGTGCCATTCATGAAATAAATGTTTCTCTCTCTCTCTCTCACGGCCGCGGCCATGGCGGCGGACGTGAAACATATCCCTTCCTCCGTAGGTGTCACGTAGAAAATGAACTTTACGAGCATACGACCGGCAAATAAAACCTTCTGCGTAACCTCATGAAATGAAGACAGCCATTTAGTTCGTATTGTGAGAAGCTATTGTTTTATTTTTCAGCCTCCATGAGCATCCAAGCGCTCGGCCCTCACATGAAGACCAAGTGTCGGCACACAGCCGTGATGAAACGAGCCCTCACCTGTGCCCTTCAGTTCCAGAATACCCTCGACGGCTACGTTAAAAACGAGCCGCCCAAGTCACTTGCTTGCGGGTAGGCGCCTTACAGAAATCTCTCGCGTTTTGCTTCTTACAGACAGGGGTGGGATCATAGAAACAATACATACTGTTTAAAGGGCACCCATTGCTCATACATAAGCGTTTCAAGAAGCATTAACAAAAGTGGTAATTTGGGGAATCGGTGGACGTTCATGTGTTCAAAGCGCAGCACTAACGCAGGCAAGGACAAAAAAGAAACAAGCAATGACACAAATGCTGATCCTCTAGCTACATTCGGGTAGCTGCGCCTTCTCTTTCGTGAAACTTTAATTGTATTCGAATGCTTAGCGCTGCAGTTAACGTAAGCTGAACGCTAGTTCCTCCACTTTTCGTTTCATCGTTGCCTCCATTCGTGCTGTGATGGTTGGCACGATGCTGCGTGTTTCCACGACGTGGCGGCCGCATTTACATGTGAACGGAATGCAAAGCCAATTCTGTAACTTCGATTTAGATTCGCCTGAAAACTCGAGGTAACTAACGTTGATATGTAGCGCTCAATTATACGGTATCCCTTGTATACCATGGGAATAGCAGGTCGACGTGTATTTTTAAATTCGTAACTTTACTTACTTGCCGAACCATAGCGAGTGGCCACTGGCCAGTACTAAGCACTAACAGTTGTGCAAAGGAAAAGCCTTGTAGCCTCAATTGCTTTCTGTGTACGTAATAATTTAGCGCGGTTATATAGCGGTTTCGTTTGGCTCAGTGCGCGTATATTCATTTATATAATGTAATTTCCGTTACTTTTGCTCGTTTTCAGATACGTCACACGACTACAGGAGTGTCTGACGTCCTCATTTGAAGGCACCGACTGCGTCGGGGAGTCGAGCGTCAACGCCCAACTCAGGGGCTACAAGCGCATACTGCAGGATGCGTACAACCTAAACTGCGAGGAATCTGGTCACAGTGGCCCAAACAGAGGAGAGCAAGTGCGGAAGAGAGGCGAGGCCAGGATGTCGAGAAACAAGGTGGCTTCCCCCAGAATCGGCAAGCACTTGAAGCAGAACGTGCTAAGACGCTACCTGAACCGAAACACGCACATGTCCAAGCAGACCGGCGGTCGAGGAAGCTACGACGAAGACGACGATTACGAGCTCATTTCGAAAAGGCAGAAACCAGTGTTCATGAGCCCAGCTGGCAAGTTGATGGAAGAACCAGACGGCTTCCGTGACGACGACAGCTATGAATTGCTGCGGTCTGACGGCTACCAGTACCATGACTTGAACAGGAAGAACCAGCGGGAGCTAGAGGACTACGAAGATTTCGCGGACCTAGAGCCAGACATTAGGCCGCGCACAGGCCGCCGGCGTCATCGCCGGCACAGGAAACTGCGCGCCAGGGATGGCAAGGCCAGGAAACTTGTGGCCGACCCACTCCTGGTGGGCAAGACGAGGCATGCTAAGCGCGACAAGCGACGAAAGCTTGCCTATGAGGACGAGTACTTCTTTGACAACGAGCCTGACGACGAGTCTGTGATATCGGGCCTCCCCGACAACATGGCTATGTTCCAACACATCAAGCACAGGCCTGAGCTGAACGTGGAACGACTGCTTAACAGAAACGCCAGCGCCAACTCCTCCGTGGTGGCCAACATGGCTGGTCGTAAGTGTTTCTCTTTCACCTAGTAGATACACAAAAGGGGCGAGATGACTGACCAAATAGCACTCGCAGGGGGCTAAATCGATCTATTTCTTGATTCCTGGCGAGTCATAATCGTTGTCCCAGTTGCGCGAATGCTCCCAGTCATCAATGTCACTTTTGTCTATTACTTTTTATTTATTCGCAGAAAAAGAATCAGCCTGCAACAGTGCTGATCTGCAAAGTGAGGTGAACAAGTGCAATGTCACATTAACAAAGCTGGTGTCCTTGTGGCCTCAGTCTTTGACAAAGCAGAACGACCTAATCTCAAGCAAACAAGCGTACGACGCAACCATCTGCAGGTAAGTGATTCGTCATTTTTGATTATTTTACGTTTAAAATAACGGATTGCTAGTAATGGGTCTTGGAGCTGCAAGCGCGACGAAAGCGCATTTTTTTATGTTCTCATCGCGCAACGAATACCACACGGTCTTGGAAATAGAATTCGTAGGTTGCGGTATATAGCTGGTATCCAGACACTTCGTAATGACGCTACCGCCGTCTTAATTCATTACGCTGATCTTTTCAGTGACGTGAGAAGCTACAACGCCTGCCTGACGTTTGCCATGCAAGCGACTGGGTGCGGCGAACATCTTCCCACGCTCAAGGCAATCATAAAAGAGCAACAGCACCGGTTCGGTCTCGGCTTTTGCACGGCCGGAAACCAGAGCAGCCATCCCTTAGTACTACTTGTGTTATTCCTCACATTCTTGACGTTGCTCCACAAAAGCCGGCAACTGCACTTGTAGAATAAAGTTGTAACCTAACCATGGTCGTGTATTACCAGCTTCCGCTTGAATTACTATATATCCACGCCAGACTGCATTCCGACATAGAAGTGAATTGAAATGAAAGTGTGAGGTTGTACTTGGCTATGAGATGTGGCGAATAAATGCACCTTGGAAATAAACTTTGCAACGGGTCTCAAAACACCACAAT